>NC_092236.1:46127467-46364967 GCF_036320965.1 Panulirus ornatus | reverse complement strand
GATACAGCCTTCCTAAAGGCAACTCCATATGTGGTGTAACCTCGAGCAAGTGAAGTCCAGGATATAGAATATTGAACATTAAGATGTTAGGTGAGATTTTATAGATTCTGTTCAGATTTTACATGTATAATTTTTAGGGGTGTACCAAAAATCAAGTGAATTTTACCATCCAGCTAGACTGGATCTATTTGATAGTCATATGATATCAGGTCTGAATAATGTTGCCAAATTGTATAATATACTGTTTTTATAACCTTTGCTTAGTTGTAAGTTATAACTGTGTGGAGAGTTCAAAGGGATATTTAGTTAAAAGCATACACATTACCATTTTATTATCTATAATTAGACTGATCCTTGAATTTGTGTATCCAGTATATAAAACTGAGAGGTAGTGCTGGGAAAAGACAGCAAAGGCCACATTCATTCACACTCAGTCTCTAGCTGCCATGTGTAATGCACCGAAACCATAGTTCCCTTTCCACATCCAGGCCCCACAAAACTTTCCATGGTTTACCCCAGACGCTTCACATACCCTGGTTCAATCCATTGACATCACGTCGACCTCAGTATACCAAATCATTCCAATTCACTCTATTCCCTGCACGCCTTTCACCCTCCTGTATGTTCAGGCCCCAGTCGCTCAAAATCTATTTCACTCCATCGTTCCACCTCCAATTTGGTTTCCCACTTCTCGTTCCCTTCAACTCTGACACGTATATATCCTCTGTCAGTTTTTCCTCACTCATTCTCTCCATGTGACCAAACTATTTTTGTGGAGGCAAAGATGAAGATTTGTAGAGGTTTTCAGAAAAGGAGAGAATGTTGTGGATAAGAGTGGTGAGAGTAAGTGAGCTTGGAAAGGAAACTTGTGTGAGGAAATTCCAGGAGAGATTGGGTACAGAATGGCAAAAGGTGTGAGCAAAACACATAAGGGGAGTGGGAGAAGAATGGGATGTATTTAGAGAAACAGTGAAAGCTTGCACAAAAGACGGTATCTGACATGAGAAAGGTGGGAGGTAGGCAGATTAGAGAGGGTAGTGAGTGGTTGGATATAGAAGTATGATTTTTAGTGAAAGAGAAGAGAGGTGTTTGGATGACTTTTGCAAGGAAGTAGTGTAAATGACTGGGAGATGTATAAAAGAAACCAGGAGGAGGTCAAGAGAAAGGTGCAAGAGGTGAAAAAGAGGGCAAATGAGACTTGGGGTGAGAGATTATCATCAAATTTTAGGGAGACTAAAAGGATGTTTTGGAAGGAGGTAAATAAAGTGCATAAGACAAGAGAACAAATAGGAACATAGGTGAAGTTTTATATACTGGATAGCGCTACCTCGCGCACAAACGGGGGGAGGGGTTGTCATTTCATGTGTAGCGACAGAGTATAATGAATAAATAGATGATAAATACATATATTCATATGAATATATATATATATATATATATATATATATATATATATATATATATATATATATATATGATGAGAGAGCTTGGGAAGTGAGTCAGTTGTTGTTCGCTGATGATACAGCGCTGGTGGCTGATTCATGTGAGAAACTGCAGAAGCTGGTGACTGAGTTTGGTAAAGTGTGTGGAAGAAGAAAGTTAAGAGTAAATGTGAATAAGAGCAAGGTTATTAGGTACAGTAGGGTTGAGGGTCAAGTCAATTGGGAGGTGAGTTTGAATGGAGAAAAACTGGAGGAAGTGAAGTGTTTTAGATATCTGGGAGTGGATCTGGCAGCGGATGGAACCATGGAAGCGGAAGTGGATCATAGGGTGGGGGAGGGGGCGAAAATTTTGGGAGCCTTGAAAAATGTGTGGAAGTCGAGAACATTATCTCGGAAAGCAAAAATGGGTATGTTTGAAGGAATAGTGGTTCCAACAATGTTGTATGGTTGCGAGGTGTGGGCTATGGATAGAGTTGTGCGCAGGAGGATGGATGTGCTGGAAATGAGATGTTTGAGGACAATGTGTGGTGTGAGGTGGTTTGATCGAGTAAGTAACGTAAGGGTAAGAGAGATGTGTGGAAATAAAAAGAGCGTGGTTGAGAGAGCAGAAGAGGGTGTTTTGAAATGGTTTGGGCACATGGAGAGAATGAGTGAGGAAAGATTGACCAAGAGGATATATGTGTCGGAGGTGGAGGGAACGAGGAGAAGAGGGAGACCAAATTGGAGGTGGAAAGATGGAGTGAAAAAGATTTTGTGTGATCGGGGCCTGAACATGCAGGAGGGTGAAAGGAGGGCAAGGAATAGAGTGAATTGGAGCGATGTGGTATACCGGGGTTGACGTGCTGTCAGTGGATTGAAGCAGGGCATGTGAAGCGTCTGGGGTAAACCATGGAAAGCTGTGTAGGTATGTATATTTGCGTGTGTGGACGTGTGTATGTACATGTATATGGGGGGGGGGTTGGGCCATTTCTTTCGTCTGTTTCCTTGCGCTACCTCGCAAACGTGGGAGACAGCGACAAAGTATAAAAAAAAAAAAAAAAAAAAAAAATATATATATATTTTTTTTTTTTTTTTCTTTTTTCGCTGTCTCCCGCGTTTGCGAGGTAGCGCAAGGAAACAGACGAAAGAAATGGCCCAACCCCCCCCCATACACATGTATATACATACGTCCACACACGCAAATATACATACCTACACAGCTTTCCATGGTTTACCCCAGACGCTTCACATGCCCTGCTTCAATCCACTGACAGCACGTCAACCCCGGTATACCACATCGCTCCAATTCACTCTATTCCTTGCCCTCCTTTCACCCTCCTGCATGTTCAGGCCCCGATCACACAAAATCTTTTTCACTCCATCTTTCCACCTCCAATTTGGTCTCCCTCTTCTCCTTGTTCCCTCCACCTCCGACACATATATCCTCTTGGTCAATCTTTCCTCACTCATCCTCTCCAAGTGCCCAAACCACTTCAAAACACCCTCTTCTGCTCTCTCAACCACGCTCTTCCTATTTCCACACATCTCTCTTACCCTTACGTTACTCACTCGATCAAACCACCTCACACCACACATTGTCCTCAAACATCTCATTTCCAGCACATCCATCCTCCTGCGCACAACTCTATCCATAGCCCACGCCTCGCAACCATACAACATTGTTGGAACCACTATTCCTTCATACATACCCATTTTTGCTTTCCGAGATAATGTTCTCAACTTCCACACATTCTTCAAGGCCCCCAGGATTTTCGCCCCCTCCCCCACCCTGTGATCCACTTCCGCTTCCATGGTTCCATCCGCTGCCAGATCCACTCCCAGATATCTAAAACACTTCACTTCCTCCAGTTTTTCTCCATTCAAACTTACCTCCCAATTGACTTGACCCTCAACCCTACTGTACCTAATAACCTTGCTCTTATTCACATTTACGCTTAACTTTCTTCTTCCACACACTTTACCAAACTCAGTCACCAGCTTCTGCAGTTTCTCACATGAATCAGCCACCAGCGCTGTATCATCAGCGAACAACAACTGACTCACTTCCCAAGCTCTCTCATCCCCAACAGACTTCATACTTGCCCCTCTTTCCAAAACTCTTGCATTTACCTCCCTAACAACCCCATCCATAAACAAATTAAACAACCATGGAGACATCACACACCCCTGCCGCAAACCTACATTCACTGAGAACCAATCACTTTCCTCTCTTCCTACACGTACACATGCCTTACATCCTCGATAAAAACTTTTCACTGCTTCTAACAACTTTCCTCCCACACCATATATTCTTAATACCTTCCAGAGAGCATCTCTATCAACTCTATCATATGCCTTCTCCAGATCCATAAATGCTACATACAAATCCATTTGCTTTTCTAAGTATTTCTCACATACATTCTTCAAAGCAAACACCTGATCCACACATCCTCTACCACTTCTAAAACCACACTGCTCTTCCCCAATCTGATGCTCTGTACATGCCTTCACCCTCTCAATCAATACCCTCCCATATAATTTACCAGGAATACTCAACAAACTTATACCTCTGTAATTTGAGCACTCACTCTTATCCCCTTTGCCTTTGTACAATGGCTCTATGCACGCATTCCGCCAATCCTCAGGCACCTCACCATGAGTCATACATACATTAAATAACCTTACCAACCAGTCAACAATACAGTCACCCCCCTTTTTAATAAATTCCACTGCAATACCATCCAAACCTGCTGCCTTGCCGGCTTTCATCTTCCGCAAAGCTTTCACTACCTCTTCTCTGTTTACCAAATCATTTTCCCTAACCCTCTCACTTTGCACACCACCTCGACCAAAACACTCTATATCTGCCACTCTATCATCAAACACATTCAACAAACCTTCAAAATACTCACTCCATCTCCTTCTCACATCACCACTACTTGTTATCACCTCCCCATTTGCGGCCTTCACTGAAGTTCCCATTTGCTCCCTTGTCTTACGCACTTTATTTACCTCCTTCCAGAACATCTTTTTATTCTCCCTAAAATTTAATGATACTCTCTCACCCCAACTCTCATTTGCCCTCTTTTTTCACCTCTTGCACCTTTCTCTTGACCTCCTGTCTCTTTCTTTTATACATCTCCCACTCAATTGCATTTTTTCCCTGCAAAAATCGTCCAAATGCCTCTCTCTTCTCTTTCACTAATACTCTTACTTCTTCATCCCACCACTCACTACCCTTTCTAATCAACCCACCTCCCACTCTTCTCATGCCACAAGCATCTTTTGCACAATCCATCACTGATTCCCTAAATACATCCCATTCCTCCCCCACTCCCCTTACTTCCATTGTTCTCACCTTTTTCCATTCTGTACTCAGTCTCTCCTGGTACTTCCTCACACAGGTCTCCTTCCCAAGCTCACTTACTTTCACCACCCTCTTCACCCCAACATTCACTCTTCTTTTCTGAAAACCCATACAAATCTTCACCTTAGCCTCCACAAGATAATGATCAAACATCCCTCCAGTTGCACCTCTCAGCACATTAACATCCAAAAGTCTCTCTTTCGCACGCCTGTCAATTAACACGTAATCCAATAACGCTCTCTGGCCATCTCTCCTACTTACATAAGTATACTTATGTATATCTCGCTTTTTAAACCAGGTATTCCCAATCATCAGTCCTTTTTCAGCACGTAAATCTACAAGCTCTTCACCATTTCCATTTACAACACTGAACACCCCATGTATACCAATTATTCCCTCAACTGCCACATTACTCACCTTTGCATTCAAATCACCCATCACTATAACCCGGTCTCGTGCATCAAAACCACTAACACACTCATTCAGCTGCTCCCAAAACACTTGCCTCTCATGATCTTTCTTCTCATGCCCGGGTGCATATGCACCAATAATCACCCACCTCTCTCCATCAACTTTCAGTTTTACCCATATTAATCGAGAATTTACTTTCTTACATTCTATCACATACTCCCACAACTCCTGTTTCAGGAGTATTGCTACTCCTTCCCTTGCTCTTGTCCTCTCACTAACCCCTGACTTTACTCCCCAGGTATTCCCAATCACCAGTCCTTTTTCAGCACATAAATCTACAAGCTCTTCACCATTTCCATTTACAACACTGAACACCCCATGTATACCAATTATTCCCTCAACTGCCACATTACTCACCTTTGCATTCAAATCACCCATCACTAGAACCTGGTCTCGTGCATCAAAACCACTAACACACTCATTCAGCTGCTCCCAAAACACTTGCCTCTCATGATCTTTCTTCTCATGCCCAGGTGCATATCCACCAATAATCACCCATCTCTCTCCATCAACTTTCAGTTTTACCCATATTAATCGAGAATTTACTTTCTTACATTCTATCACATACTCCCACAACTCCTGTTTCAGGAGTACTGCTACTCCTTCCCTTGCTCTTGTCCTCTCACCAACCCCTGACTTTACTCCCAAGACATTCCCAAACCACTCTTCCCCTTTACCCTTGAGCTTCGTTTCACCGAGAGCTAAAACGTCCAGGTTATTTCCTCAAACATACTACCTATCTCTCCTTTTTTCACATCTTGGTTACATCCACACACATTTAGATACCCCAGTCTGAGCCTTCGAGGAGGATTAGCACTCCCCGCGTGACTCCTTCTTCTGTTTCCCATTTTAGAAAGTTAAAAAATACAAGGAGGGGAGGATTTCTGGCCCCCCGCTCCCGTCCCCTCTAGTCGCCTTCTACGACACGCGAGGAATGTGTGGGGAGTATTCTTTCACCCCTATCCCCAGGGATAATATATATATATATATACATATATATATACATACACATACACACACACATATACATATATATACATATGAAAAAAGTAAGAAATAATTTAGAAAACTGAAACTTCTAGCTTGAAATGAAATGAGAAAATGAATGTCACATAATGTTTCAACCTCTGGCTATGGAAAAGGGAAATGTATAATTTATTTGCACAAATGTCAATAGTAGTTCTCATCAATTTAACCACTGTATCAATAAGCTTCAATGTCTAAGCTACATTTTTTTTTCCAATTTCACTATTTTCTTTTCAAAGCACCATGTATGAAAACTATCACTCCAGTAACACAACTATAAACATTTACTTCCCCTTTAAAAAAGTTCTGGGGAAGTCTGTCTCGATACACTGCGGGACACTCTACCACCTGGCGAGGTTTGTGTTGCAATGGTTTCTTGATTCACAAACGTAGTAGCATCACTGGTGGGCGGGAAAACATTCTTGTAACCACAGCAAGGATCACAGTCCGTGCAACTCCATTATGATGGTAAATTATATGGGAGGGTATTGATTGAGAGGGTGAAGGCATGTACAGAGCATCAGATTGGGGAAGAGCAGCGTGGTTTCAGAAGTGGTAGAGGATGTGTGGATCAGGTGTTTGCTTTGAAGAATGTATGTGAGAAATACTTAGAAAAGGAAATGGATTTGTATGTAGCATTTATGGATCTGGAGAAGGCATATGATAGAGTTGATAGAGATGCTCTGTAGAAGGTATTAAGAATATATGGTGTGGGAGGCAAGTTGTTAGAAGCAGTGAAAAGTTTTTATCGAGGATGTAAGGCATGTGTACGTGTAGGAAGAGAGGAAAGTGATTGGTTCTCAGTGAATGTAGGTTTGCGGCAGGGGTGTGTGATGTCTCCATGGTTGTTTAATTTGTTTATGGATTGGGTTGTTAGGGAGGTGAATGCAAGAGTTTTGGAAAGAGGGGCAAGTATGAAGTCTGTTGGGGATGAGAGAGCTTGGAAAGTGAGTCAGTTGTTGTTCGCTGATGATACAGTGTGGTGGCTGATTCATGTGAGAAACTGCAGAAGCTGGTGACTGAGTTTGGTAAAGTGTGTGAAAGAAGAAAGTTAAGAGTAAATGTGAATAAGAGCAAGGTAATTAGGTACAGTAGGGTTGAGGGTCAAGTCAATTGGGAGGTAAGTTTGAATGGAGAAAAACTGGAGGAAGTAAAGTGTTTTAGATATCTGGGAGTGGATCTGGCAGCAGATGGAACCATGGAAGCGGAAGTGGATCATAGGGTGGGGGAGGGGGCAAAAATCCTGGGAGCCTTGAAGAATGTGTGGAAGTCGAGAACATTATCTTGGAAAGCAAAAATGGGTATTTTTGAAGGAATAGTGGTTCCAACAATGTTTTATGATTACGAGGCGTGGGCCATGGATAGAGTTGTGAGCAGGAGGATGGATGTGCTGGAAATGAGATGTTTGAGGACAATGTGTGGTGTGAGGTGGTTTGATCGAGTAAGTAACGTAAGGGTAAGAGAGATGTGTGGAAATAAAAAGAGCGTGGTTGAGAGAGCAGAAGAGGGTGTTTTGAAATGGTTTGGGCACATGGAGAGAATGAGTGAGGAAAGATTGACCAAGAGGATATATGTGTCGGAGGTGGAGGGAACGAGGAGAAGTGGGAGACCTAATTGGAGGTGGAAAGATGGAGTGAAAAAGATTTTGTGTGATCAGGGCCTGAACATGCAGGAGGGTGAAAGGAGGGCAAGGAATAGAGTGAATTGGATCGATGTGGTATACCGGGGTTGACGTGCTGTCAGTGGATTGAATCAGGGCATGTGAAGCGTCTGGGGTAAACCATGGAAAGCTGTGTAGGTATGTATATTTGCGTATGTGGACGTATGTATATACATGTGTATGGGGGTGGGTTGGGCCATTTCTTTCGTCTGTTTCCTTGCGCTACCTCACAAACGCGGGAGACAGCGGCAAAAAATACATATATGTATATATATATATATATATATATGTGTGTGTGTGTATATATATATATATATATATATATATATATATATATATATATATATATATATATATATATATATATATTTTTTTTTTTTTTTTTTTTTTTTTTTTATTGTCGCTGTCTCCCGCGTTTGCGAGGTAGTGCAAGGAAACAGACGAAAGAAATGGCCCAACCCCCCCCCCCATACACATGTACATACACACGTCCAGACACGCAAATATACATACCTACACAGCTTTCCATGGTTTACCCCAGACGCTTCACATGCCTTGCTTCAATCCACTGACAGCACGTCAACCCCTGTATACCACATGACTCCAATTCACTCTATTTCTTGCCCTCCTTTCACCCTCCTGCATGTTCAGGCCCCGATCACACAAAATCTTTTTCACTCCATCTTTCCACCTCCAATTTGGTCTCCCTCTTCTCCTCGTTCCCTCCACCTCCGACACATATATCCTCTTGGTCAATCTCTCCTCACTCATTCTCTCCATGTGCCCAAACCATTTCAAAACACCCTCTTCTGCTCTCTCGACCACGCTCTTTTTATTTCCACACATCTCTCTCACCCTTACGTTACTTACTCGATCAAACCACCTCACACCACACATTGTCCTCAAACATCTCATTTCCAGCACATCCATCCTCCTGCGCACAACTCTATCCATAGCCCACGCCTCGCAACCATACAGCATTGTTGGAACCACTATTCCCTCAAACATACCCATTTTTGCTTTCCGAGATAATGTTCTCGACTTCCACACATTTTTCAAGGCTCCCAAAATTTTCGCCCCCTCCCCCACCCTATGATCCACTTCCGCTTCCATGGTTCCATCCGCTGACAGATCCACTCCCAGATATCTAAAACACTTCACTTCCTCCAGTTTTTCTCCATTCAAACTCACCTCCCAATTGACTTGACCCTCACCCCTACTGTACCTAATAACCTTGCTCTTATTCACATTTACTCTCAACTTTCTTCTTCCACACACTTTACCAAACTCAGTCACCAGCTTCTGCAGTTTCTCACATGAATCAGCCACCAGCGCTGTATCATCAGCGAACAACAATTGACTCACTTCCCAAGCTCTCTCATCCCCAACAGACTTCATACTTGCCCCTCTTTCCAGGACTCTTGCATTTACCTCCTTTACAACCCCATCCATAAACAAATTAAACAACCATGGAGACATCACACACCCCTGCCGCAAACCTACATTCACTGAGAACCAATCACTTTCCTCTCTTCCTACACGTACACATGCCTTACATCCTCGATAAAAACTTTTCACTGCTTCTAACAACTTGCCTCCCACACCATATATTCTTAATACCTTCCACAGAGCATCTCTATCAACTCTATCATATGCCTTCTCCAGATCCATAAATGCTACATACAAATCCATTTGCTTTTCTAAGTATTTCTCACATACATTCTTCAAAGCAAACACCTGATCCACACATCCTCTACCACTTCTGAAACCACACTGCTCCTCCCCAATCTGGTGCTTTGTACATTCCTTCACCCTCTCACTCGATATCCTCCCATACAATTTCCCAGGAATACTCAACAGACTTATGCCTCTGTAGTTTGAACACTCACCATTATCCCTTTTGCCTTTATACAGCGGCACCATGCATCCAATTCACCAATCCTCTGGCACTTCACCATGATCCATACATATAGTGAATATCCTACCAACCAGTCAACAACAGTCACCCCTTTTTTTAATAAATTCAACTGCAGTGACATCCAAACCTGCTGCCTTGCCAGATTTCATCTTCTGCAAATCTTTCATCACCTCTTTTCTCTTAACCAAAGCATAATGAATATTGATACTTGTAGAGAAATATTTTATTAGCTATCAGTGAATGTCAAAAAACAGATGTAAATTTAAAGTTAAAATTATATTTTTGTGTAATTTTTAAGTAACTATTGATAAGTTTTTATGTTCCATCTTTCTACAGAGTCCTTAGACCTTAGGTGTAATATTGTTGTTGAATAAGGACTAACTTGAAACACTTGATGATAATAATTGACGCATTTATATAGATGAAATAATTCAATTACATGTTTCATATAAATGGAAGGTCTAGAAAGTGCAGCTTTCTAATTAACATCAGATGTTTCAGCCAGTATCAAAATGAATGTGCAAGACTTGGTAAAATATATTGCAGTGTGTGTCTGAATGTAACATTAAATGTATTTAGCTTGTGAATGCCAATTTAGTTGAAAACAGTTTGATGCCATTAATCTCTGAATAATCACTGAACTACATGTACTTGATTATCAGATTAATTCGTTTCACTAGCACCTCATGATTATTTATTTTCCCAGATCTTTTCCAACTTTTGCAAAACAAAATGGGCCTGTTCTGGAAGCAATTCGTGCTTCTTTGGTGGATACTGTAAGCAGTGCTCTGTATGAAGACATATCCTCCATAATTGATGAGGATGTTGCTGGTTCACTTGAAAGACTTGGTAATCTTGTTAAGAATTATTCTGGACCTAAAGATGTGCAAGCTTGGAGGCCATCAGGCAATCCTTCATTGGATATAAGAGCACATGATGCAAAGGTATGATGCATAATGCTCAGGAAGCATTTAGAATAAGTAAAAAAAGACAAATGCTAAATGTTAATAGTTGGTAATACACTACACAGTAGTAGCTTAACCACAGTCTATCCATTTTCTGCTGTTGCAGTGCATGCAAAAATCTTTGATAATTAAGTCATTGTAAATTGTTAAAAACTCTCTGGCAGCACAGAAATAACAGTTTGTCTGTCCATATCTCTCTTTTTTAAAAGTTGCTTGCTTACTTGTACAGATCTAAGATTCATTATGCATATTCTCCTTTGTGCATATTTTCTTGTAAGTATATCCTTCCAGTTGAATAATCATCAGTCTCCTTATTTTCTTTCCCAGAATATCTTGCAGTCTATACTTTTTTTTTTATTATGTTAGAGGCTCCAATAATGAGCAAAAGTCCACATCACAGCTGGGCTTTATGTGAAATATAGGGAGGTTAATGAAAGGGAAAAAGAAGAGACAAGGGAAAGTGTTTACAAATTCTGGAGGAAGTGAAGAGCTGGTCTTTTAAAATATGCCATGTCATAGTTGTTGGGAAAAATGTGAGAGTGTAGAGAGTTCCAAAGCTTCAAGGTGTATGGAAAGAAAAAGTTATCAAATCGGCCATCCTTGAGTTGCCAAAGGCCACACAATAATGATGTAATGCAGCAACTTGCCGAGTGTTGCATGGTCTAGTTAGCTGCGGGGGCACACAAGCAGCCAGCTTTCTGCAGCAAAATCCAAAATAATACTTATCGAAGAGGAAAAGCAAACCAACATTGTGGCATGGGGAAAGTGGGTCAAGTTTAGAAGTTAGCGTGAGACTTTACAAGTTGGACCACTTTCAACTCAACTCTTTCAATTAAGGATGCAGACCTAGAACCACCCCTGATGTGTGAGTAGTACTCCATACGAGGGTGGATCAAGCTAAACAGGACTTCCAGTCTTTTAGAGGCAGAGTTAACTATTTCCATAATATGGGGTTTCCAAGATAGAGTGGACATTACAGTAATACCAAGTATATTCATTGAGTCAGAAGGTGAAATTACAGAATCATCAAAGGAGAGAGGAAAGTTAGGAGGAATTTTTGAAAGAAAGACAGGCAGAAACTGGGTCTTAGAGGCATTAAACCTAACCAGATTTTGTTTACTCCATTGAAATATCATGTCCAGGTCTGAGTTTATTGAGGAAGTTGTGTTTTGGCAAGATGCAGCTTCAGAGAAGGAGCAGAGTTGAAGGATGTGGAGGAATACAGTGTCGAGTCATCAGCATAAGGGTACATTTGGTTATTTGTGGAGAAAAGGAAATCATTAATGAAAGGGAGAAAAAGTGTAGGAGACAGGTCAGAATCCGAGGGAGACCGCTGTTGATGGAGGAAGGGAGAAGAGACTGATCCATCAACAACTAAGGAGATAGGTCGACCAGAGAGGAAGCTAGGTATCTAATAAAGGAACAAAATGAGGGAGGGAGGCCAAAAGAGGGGGAGCTTAGAGATGAGACCCTGATGCCACCTACTACCAAAAAGTATTAGATATATCAAAGGCAACTTCATAGGAATTCCCCAAAAGCTTTCAAGGATGATTACCAGGCATTAGTATGATTGAAAAGGATGTCACCAGTGGATCTCACCTTATGGAAACCATACTTCTTGATCAGGGGGAAGACTGAGATTTAAGGTGTCTGAGGTTATGGGAGTTGAGGAGGGTTTTAAAGATTTTAGAAATGGCGAATGTCAAAGCAACATGACGACAGTTAGAGGGGTTATAATGATCACCCTTCTTAGGGATGTAATGTACTAACACAGGCTTCCAAGAAGAGAAAGTTCTGGTTTTTAAACAGAAAGGGAATAGACAAGCAAGCACAGGTGCTTCAGAAGCACACTCAGTACATGGGGATGGATGCTATCAGGACCATAAGCCTTGCTTGTGTCCAGAGAGAAAAGTGCTTTTCAGACATTTAGAAATGAGATTATGCAAAGGAGAATAGAATTGATAAGAGGAGCATCAGGGGATGAAGGAACAGTAGAGTCATCCAAGGTAGAGTTAGAGGATAAACAGGAACCAAAAAGAGGTAGAAAGAAGTTATTAATGATGCCTTTAGCTAAAGATCATTAAGACCTATTAGTGGATGATGAGGACAAGTTATCACACTTATTTTGAATAAAGGAACACTTTGCCTCAAAGATAATTTACTTGCAGTGATTATGGGCAGTGATAAATGCTGAATGGGAATCAGAGGAAGGAGAGCTTTTGCAAGCCCAATATGCTTGATCCCTTGCCTGAATTGCCTCAGAATAGGAATGGTAGAACCACAGATTGAAAGAAAAGGTCATCTAAGAGGAATAGGGGATAAATGCTTCCATTCGTATAACAATAATTTCTGCTATATGTTTGGCAGAGATGGAAGCATCACCACATGAGACAGTGATTTACCTAAGGAAAGTCAGAAAATAGTTTTCATCAGTGACATAAGTCTGTGATCTAGAGCCATTTCTTTGTTAGATTTTTGGAAGATATGTATTACTTTAGATCACTATCCAGTGGGAACATGTCTTTATTTGTATGAAATCTGAACATGTGAATGGATGAGAGAGAGAGAGTTTGTATATGTACTTCCCTATTTTTGACAGTATGGGGAAGAACCGTATTGTGTTTACTATCACATAATGTTTTAATATCAAGTACAGGGGGTTCTCTTAGAATGATGGGATTATATTCTTAGAGATCTGTTCTTCTAGTGGAATGTTGTATGAGTAATTGAAACTTCTTATTAGGAAGTTTTATACCTGATAGACAATTTTTCCAATCTAATTCTTATGTATGTACTCTACCCAAAACAGCTTACTATCAGTATACCATTCTCTATTATGATGTAAATTAGACTCTCTAATACTAGTTCACTGGTAAATCAAATGATATTCAGTTATTCATAATGAGATGAGGGATTGAGTTAAGTGGTGATGTGTAGGATGGGGTTGAAGAGAATGGTTTGTTCATCCTTCCAAAGTAAGTTTATCCATTAGACTCTATAATACCAGTTCACTGGTAAATCAGATGATTTTCAATTATTCATAATGAGATGAGAGATTGAGTTAAGTGGTGATGGTGTAGGATGGGGTTGAAGTGAATGGTTTGTTAAGCCTTCCAAAGTAAGTTTATCCATTTCATTATTGATGTCTAAGTTTGTGGATGAATTTTGCCATTATGATACATATCTTACTGATTTAAGGTTAGGTACATCACATTAATAATGTGAAAACTTGGGTTTCCTTATAGATGACCATCATTGGCTGGAGTGTAATAAGGATCTAAATGCTATTTTGCTGTGATATCATTATAAAATACATTTAGATATATGTACAATATATTTAAATATTTCAGTGTAAATGAAAAAGAAAATTTGAAAAAGTCATTTTCTTTAAATCCATCACTATTGCAAAACATAATACTGTTCTGTCAATTTGTACCCTTCCTTTTGCATGTTGCTGCCTCAAAACACTGCTCTGAAATGATATTTTGTGTGGACCCCTTGAATACAAACATTTACTATTTTATCATTTAGCTTATTCTATTCTTCCACAACTCTCATACTGTAAAAGTATTACTTCACATCTTTATAGACATGCCTCTTAATATGACATCATTGATTTTTTCTTCCAAATTTCAAGACCTATTCACTGTCAGTGTTATCAGTGTGTTTAAGAAATTTGATAGTTGTAATTGGGTCAGCCCTTATTCTCTCTTCCATGGTAGGTGGATTTGTAACAATTAACCTAGGGTTGTCGAACTCATTTGCTATGGTGGGCTAGATTTAACATAATGGTACACTATACGGGCCATGTAATATATGAGGACTTTGCAATCACCCGTTCAGGGAGTAGGAACAGGACAAGAGACACTAGCAGCTGAGGTGGGGTCTAAGTCTGTTCAAGACAAGAACGGACAAGGCTCTTTCCCAGGGATGAGAGCGAGGCACCCATGAAAAGAACTGCTTGTGCTATGTATTAGGTGCTATTTTTTTTTTTTTTTCTTAGGCTTTTAAGCATCAGGACAGGCCATTAATCCCCAAAATAGAATGAATTTTAATGCACCTAGGTGTTTATTGTGTTTGTGTTTTGTGAGTTTTTGTTATTATTTATTGCAAAGGTATTTATTTATTTTGTTTACATGTACATCAAGCGACCCAGCAAACTATGTCACAGCAAGGCATAGAACAAAGTGAAGAAAAGAAAAGTGTTAGTAAGAGGAAAAGGTGTCTACTTTTTTCTTGGGCTTGATGCTCTTCTTGTATAACTTATACTTACTTAGGGTTATTGCTTATTGCTGCTTCTTGACACAGCATCTCTTAGTATGGACCAATGCATGATAGTTTGGAGCAAATGACTGAGCTGCAGCAACCTTGAGTATTGAATTCAGATGCACATCAGCAAGTTGAGAATGAAGCCAAGACTTTTTAATGTTCGCGTTAGAAAAGAGCTCTTCACAAACATTTGTACTTCTGAACATGGACATAATCTCTGAAGCAAAGCACTTTATCCTGGGATAAGTTGGTTCCACATATTGATTGAATGTGTCACATCATTAAAAGACTTGTTCCTTAAAACAGAATTACATTATAGCTCATTTATTTCAAGCAGAAGATATTCTGGACTTCATTGAATTGACAGAGAATGGGTTCTGAAAATGACAAAATCTATCTCAAGATATTTGAATTTAATGAATCTTTCATAAAACTCATTCCTTAGCTTAGAAATCTTGCTGCAACACTTTCTGTTGGTATCAACATTAAACTCAGGTGTGTCTTGCAGGGACTTCAAAGCCAGAAAGTGTGAAAGATTGCTTTATGTTGCCTTTCAAAAAGCTGCAAATTTATCTCAAAGGCACAAGTGCAATCATAAAACTCTCTTATCAAGTCATTGCATCCATGCACCTTTGTGTTCAGGTAATTTAAGTGCAGTGTGATATCCAACTGGAAAGATAGATATTGAACCCATTCATTATCTTTCAGGTTATGTAATGCACATCCCTTCCTTTCTGTTCCAGTAACATCTGTATTTCACCATGCAATTCATCAAATCACCTCAGAACAGCTCCATGACTTAGCCAGTGAGCATCCATGTGATATGGCAGTCATGTGCATTCACATTCTTTCAAAAAAGAATTGAAGTCTCTGTAGTTAAGACTCCCTGCTCATATAAAGTTCCTTGTCTTTATAGCAACATCTAAGACACTATCTATCTTTAATATTTTACTACACAACACTTCACAAGGAATAATGTAATGCAAATTATGAAATTGATGTTTTGAGTTCACTTCTAGTAGATTTTCCTTTAATTTTGTTGTCATGCCAGCTTTTCTAACCACCATTTGCAGTGCTCCATCAATAACCAGACTCACAATTTGTGCTTAATCAGTGCCTGATTTGTGTAGTGCCCCTACCGGTCTTGCAAAGATTTCATCACCTATTGTTCTTCCCTTTCTAGTATCAGTTCCACAAGCTCTTCAGTTAACTGCCTCTTTTCATCCACACCAGGTATGAAAACTGCAAGTTATGCTACATCAGTTACATCTGTAATTTCATCAGTTACAACACCAAATACAGGAAAGGACTTTGCCTTTGAGTTGAATATTAATATTCTTTGATAATTCATTAATTCTCTTTGCAACTGTATTTCTTGAGTGGCTTTTGTTAGCAAAAGCTTGACATTTTTCCAGCAAAATACTTAGAAAAACAGATGGATTTGTATGTAGCATTTATGGATCTGGAGAAGGCATATGATAGGGTTGGTAGAGATGCTTTGTGGAAGGTATTAAGAATATATGGTGTGGGAGGTGGATTGCTAGAAGCAGTGAAAAGTTTTTACCAAGGATGTAAGGCATGTATGTGAGTAGGAAGAGAGGAAAGTGATTGGTTCCCAGTGAATGTTGGTTTGTGGCAGGAGTGTTTGAGTTCTCCATGGTTGGTGGTTAGGGAGGTGAATGCAAGAGTTTTGGAAGATGGGCAAGTATGCAGTCTATCGTGGATGGGAGGGCTTGGGAAGTGAGTCAGTTGTTTGCTGATGATAGCACTGGTGGCTGATTCAGGTGAGAAACTGCAGAAGTTGGTGACTGAGTCTGGTAAAGTGTGTGAAAGAAGAAAGCTGAGAGTAAATGTGAATAAGAGCAAGGTTGTTAGGTTCAGTGGGGTTGAGGGACAAGTTAATTGGGAGGTAAGTTTGAATGGAGAAAAACTGGAGGGAGTGAAGTGTTTATGTGGGAGTGGATTTGGCAGCGGATTGTACCATGGAAGCAGAAGTGAGTCACAGGGTGGGGAAGGGGGTGAAGGTTCTGGGAGCATTGAAGAATGTGTGGAAGGCAAGAACGTTATCTCAGAGAGCAAAAATGGGTATGTTTGAAGGAATAGTGGTTCCAACAATGTTACATGGTTGTGAGGCATGGGCTATAGGCAGGGTTGTGTGGAGGAGGATGGATGTGTTGTAAATGAAATGTTTGAGGACAATATTTGGTGTGAGGTGGTTTGATCGAGTAAGTAATGAAAGGGTAAGAGAGATGTGTGGTAATAAATAGTGTGGTTGAGAGAGCAGGAGAGGATGTGTTGAAATGGTTTGGTCACATAGAGAGAATGAGTGAGGAAAGATTGACCAAGAGGATATATGTGTCAGTGGTAGAGGGAACAAGGAGAAACGGATGACAAAATAGGATGTGGAAGGCTGGAGTGATAAAGATTTTGAGTGATCAGGGCCTGAACATACAGGAGGGTGAAAGGCATGTAAGGAATGGAGTGAATTGGAATGATATGGTATACCGGGATGGATGTGCTATCAGTGGATTGAACCAGGGCATGTGAAGCGTCTGGGGTAAACCATGGAAAGTTTTGTGGGGCCTGGATGTGGAAAGAGAGCTGTAGTTTTAGTGCATTACACATGACAGGTAGAGACTGAGTGTGAATGAATGTGGCCTTTCCTGTCTTTTCCTAGCACTGCCTCGCACGCGTGCCTGGTGGGGGGGGGGGGTGCTATTCCATGTGTAGTGGAGTGTCAACAGGAATGGATGAAGGCAGCAAGTATGAATGTGTACATGTGTATATATGTGTATGTATATGTATGTATAAGTTAAAATGTATAAGTATGTATATGTGCATGTGTGGGCATTTATGTATATACATGTGTATGTGGGTGGGTTTGGGCCATTTTTTCGTCTGTTTCCTTGCACTACCTTTCGCTAACACAGGAGATGGCGATTAAGTATAATAAAAAAGAACGAATGATAATCGTCTGAAGCCATCAACATTCACCATCACCATACACTTCTGTATAAAGTTCTTTTCTAAAAAAAAAAAAAAGCTTTGATAACACAGCTGTTTCTTGGGCATTCCTGTAACCCACCTTAGCTGAAGCATCATTGATTTGATGAATAGTTTTGAATACAGGCTGCTCCTTTTTCAATAACTGCTCTAACTCTGTAACTTTGTCGTCACATGATTGTCACTATATTTATTACACTCCAGAGCATGGTTAGTGCCTTAATGCCTTTGAATGTCGTAATCTTTGGCAACAGCTACGTGTTTATAATTCAGACAAGTTCGGTTTTCATTCATTTCAACAAAAAATTGTTCTTTCTTTGATAACATGACTATGGGCTGAAAACGAAAAACAATGGACAGTGTTTCTGATATTTGTAACACTTCAACTGCTTTGAGTAGCTTGCATGATTGGTAGCCGAGTAACTGCCCAAGAAAGAGCCTGCCACATCAGTGTTGTCACGTCTAATATGCATCCAGTATGGTGATTAGCCCATCTCACGACTCATACTGTGGCATGCTTAGAACCATAACTAACCGTTTAAACTATCTCTAATTGCCCTCTCTTTGGTGCTATACCACTTAGTATTTTGTTCTAGAAAACACTAGATGATTATATTCAGTTGAAGGAAACCCACCACCAGTCAAAGGGCTAACAATGCATTTGGTAGGCTGTTACTTTGGCAACATATTCATACTGGGTTGAGATTCACTAAACATCCTACAAGCTCTTCCCTTTGAACAAACTCAATAGCTATACTGATAAGAGTATTTTCCAATAAAGGTAGTTTTTAACTTTTAGCTTCAAGTGCTAGTTAGCTGCTCAAGGTATAACTGGGGCTGCCAGTGGGCCATAGGCCGCTTGTAAGAGGGTGACGGGCCACATGTTTATGATTTTAGGAATCTACAGACATATTCAGATATGAACAGTCTTTTTGATAGCTAAGTCATTGCCTTGGATCATGAAGAAGAGGTCCTGCAGTATGCTTCTTGTTACCTCAGTCCATGTGTTGTATTACTTTCATGCAAAGATTCATGTAGGTTATATCCTGCCAAATTATTTCCACATGTAGGCATTCTTTCACTATCCCATCTTCAATATTTTTGACTGACCCTTCTTTTACCTTGACGTTAGCATCATCTTTAAACTTGTTCAGGTAAGGACAGTTCTGGTAGCTAAATCAATAACACTGAAAAAAAAGCTGCCCCAAGATCTTGTAGTATGCCTCTTGATTTCACAACCCACTTGGAAAATGCTTTTCTCACATATGTCTTCTGTTCCTTTCCACCCATGTGATTTTTTTTTTCACAATTGAGGGAGGCTCCCCTTTGTATGTACCTAAAAACTCACCTACTTTAATAGCCTCTTGTGCAGGGTTGTCAAATGCCTTCTGGCAGCCCAGGAATATGCCTGCTTTCTAAAGCTGAGTTTATCATAAATCTTAGATTTGTTACATGTGGACATCTTTTCTCTGAACCCATGCTTAGGTAGTTTTTTATGCTTATCTTTTCCAGTGTTTTACAGTCGCACTCATAAGAGGTACTGGTGTGCAATTTCCCAGTCTATTTTATAAATAGACTTAACATTGCTCTCTTGTACTCTCTTCACATTAAACTTTTCCCAACAGTTTCCTGAAAATTTCATTGCTTTCCAAGTCCTCCCCATTACATGTCATTAGTGGGATTATGATGTTCACTTTGAATTTATCTTTCAGTTCATTCCATATTTTCACATCTTAATGGCCTTTCCTCAGAATCCCTCAACCTGAGTAGGTGCTCCATAACTGATGTGTTAGGTTTATGGAATAGTTTTGTATTTCCGCTTACCATGTTCACAGTGCTATTTTCAGTTTCTCTTCCATTCTCATATCATCGTGCTCAATCCTTGCTCTCTTGTACCTATCAAATGCTACTGATTGGATGTTGTACCGGCTGTATTTGTTCTACAGCACAATTATGTTCTGTTCATTTTTGACATATTGAACTATATCTCTCTCCTTTCTGTACTTATTATAGAATTCCTTTTCTTATTTTGTTGCCTCACCCCACACGTGGACTACTGGCGTTCTGTCCACAAGTGTATAATCTCTCCATGTCATACATAACACTTGACAACACCTAACTCACACAGCTCATTCTTCGTATCTCTAGATTTTCTTGCGATAAGCACAATGCACTAGCCCGGCCTTTTGGCAGAATGGTAGGAGCCATAGATAGAAGTAGTAGGTAGGGACATTTAGGCAGGAACATTATGTAGAAACATTGGGTAGAAGTGGTAGGTTGGCACATTAGGCAGGAGTATTAGGTAGAAGCAGTCAGTAGGAATAGTAGGTAGGAGCCTCTGCAAACACTGTGCTAGGGTTGCCATCTGCAAGTGGCCTGCTAAGAGTGAGGCACTAAAGGCTAACAAGTGGTGCTGGAGTTCCCTAGTTATGGAGACTCTATTGCTATGGCCACCCCCTTGAGGGAGTTCTGGTTAAGAATAGACATCAGAGATGTAGATAGATAGATAGATAGAAGTTGCTTTGCTCTCTTTAGTTGCTATCTGTATCCCCTCTTTCAGTTTGGTTTCCCTCAGATATGTGTATAATCTCACAAATCACAGTCAAATTCAAGCAACTTATGATTATGTTTTGTAGTAGGGAATTTTTTTTCCGATGTCCAACATGACATGGATAAAAGTATTCTCCAGTTTAAACGTATCTCTTGAAGACATAAAATAGTACAGATTTTTAAAAAGGAGGATTAATTTTAGCTCTGCAGGTGTTAGAGACCTAAGTCTTGAAAATATAAAGGTTGTAGCAGTGGGTCTTAACCTTTTTCTGCTCGTGACCCCTTTCTCAAAATATTGCAACTCTTGCGACCCCCCTCCTTCCATATTAACCTGTTCAGTTTCACAGTCATTAGACAATCTTGTGAAAAGTGAAAACATGAAACAACAAAACAATGAATAATAGAGATTTTAGTGCTTCTGTGATACATCACACAGTGTCATTAGGTACATTTGTTTAAAGTTTATTCAACTAAACATATATTTTTAATTGGTGATACCCATCTTTTCATCAACTTTCCAACCTAGCTAGTGGGAGGGTTAAGATTGCATCTGAGAAGAGAGTCTTGCTATGTGTGGCTGGGTGTTTGTGAGAGCCATTCTCATGTCATCCTCCACATCCAGTTTGTTTCTGCTCTTCATTTTGATTTGGACAAAATGTTATACAGTATTATTTATTTTATGAGGTATGTAAAATTCTTATCCCTGGGGATAGGGAAGAAAGAATACTTCCCACATATTCCCTGCGTGTTGTATAAGGCAATTGAAAAAGGTGGGAGCAGGGGGTTGGAAATCCTCCCCTCCAGTTTTGACTTTTCCAAAGGAACAGAGAAGGGGGCCAACAGAGGATTTTTCCTCAAAGGCTCATTCCTCTGTTTTTGACACTACCTTGCTAGTGCAGGAAGTGGTGAATATGCATAGAAAAAAAAAAATTCTACACATGATGTACCATCTCCTCCTTCACCCTAGCCTAGAGTGTCTTAGACTCTCAATTTCTCCCAAGAGTGTGATGTATATGTGAAGAAATATCCATGTTCCCCCAAGGCTTTGCACCCCCCCCCTAGCAATCTTTCATGACTTCCAGGTTAGGAACTCCTGGGGTATAAGAATGAAAGAGGGAAAGATGGAAGGGGAAATATATCTTCACAGTATCTCAATACAAGGAAAGGAGGTATCATAATAGCCAGTTCTTCTGTGGCATGTACTCACAAAGACACAATGGGAAGAAGCAGCTAGTCACAAATTGCACATCTGTCTGACAAGCTGGAACATACATTGGTTCATCTGATCACACTCTCATAAATGTATCTATGGTAATGGAACCTTCCCCTCCAGCAGCCTCTTCTAAGTATGAATATTGGCACCTTAAGAAAGCTGACTGGAATAACTTTTGAAAATTCTTCTCTTACTTTCCTTGGGTATATTACTGTCTTGTATATGGTAATGCCTTTGTCTCCATCAATGCACAGCTAAAATTATTGTTGCAGGAATGGAAGCATTTATCCCCGCTCTAAGATGCTCACTTTTTCCAATCCATGATCCAACTGTTCCTGATCTGAGGCCATTCAGGTGTCAGGCATATCAGGCTTGTAAGACTCTCATTCCTCTGACTTCCATTCAGCATTTATTACTGCCCATGATCATTGCAAGTACGTTATCCATGAGGCAAAGCATTCCTTTATACAAAGGAAGAGTGATAACCCCTCCTTGTCACCTACTGATGGGATTTTCTGGTCTTTAGCCAAGAGCATCGCTAACAACTTCTGTCACTCTTAACCTTCCTTCACTTTCATGTTCTGATGGTACTATCACTGTCTCTTCCACAGACAAAACAACTCTCTGGTTCCTGTTACTCTCTCTCTCTCTCTCTCTCTCTTCCAGAGACAAAACAACTTTCTGGTTCTGTTTCTCCACCAACGCTGCCTTGGATGACTAACATTCCATCATCCCCTGATGCTCCTCTTAGTAATCCTATGCCTCTCCCTGTAATCTCTTTTTGGACTGTTCAAAAATTGCTACTCCCTGGACACAGGTGAAACTTATGGTGTTGATGGCATCCATCCATTTATACTGAAAGAATGTGTTTCTGAACTTGCACCTGTGTTTGCTCATCTGTTCTGTTTATTTAAAAATCAGTTTTCCTCTTTATTGGAAGCATGCATTGGTACATCCAATCCCTAAAAAGGGGTGACTGTTCTAACCATTCAGACTATCATCCTGTTGCTTTGACATCTACCATTTTCAAAGTTTTGAAACCCTCCTCAACTCCCATATCCATATGGTTTCCATAAGGCAAGGTTCAGTGGTGATATTCTTTCTTATCTCACTAATGTCTAGTCATCACCCTGAAAGATTTCTCGGAATCTCATGTAGTTGCCCTTGACATATTTGGCATTAGGATCTCTTCTCTAAGCTCTCCTCTTTTGGTTTCCCTCTCTTACTTTGCTGCCTCATATTTAGCTTGCTATCTGGCCAATCTGTCTCCATGGTTGTTGATGGTTCAGCCTCCCCCTCTTTCTCCATCAACAGCACTGTCCTTCAAGGTCCTGTCCTGTCCTCCACACTTTTTCTCCTTGTTATTAACTATTTCCTCTCTTCCTCAAATAACCACATGAATTCCTATGCTGGTAACTCAACGCTGCATTCTCTCACATCCTTCAATTCTATTCCATTTTCTCTCATTTGATTTGCATCTCGCCCGCCACAATTTCCTCAATAAAATCGAATTTGGACAGGTTATGTCACTGGGGCAGACAATATCTGGTCAAGTTTAATGAATCCAAGATCATCTTTCTATCAAAAAATTTGTCACAACTCTCTCCTTTGAAGGATCTGTAATTTGGCCTCTTAGCTTGAACATACTTTGTATTACTATAACAGCTAATCTTTCTTAGAGTCCTCACATTATAGGAATTGATAAGTCTGCCTCTAAGAAAATGGGAGTCCTGTTTAGTTGTCAAAGTTTTTTTTACTTCTGAACACTTTCTGCCTTTATACAAAGGATTGATCCATCCTTGTATGGAGTACTGCTCTCACATCTGGGGTGGTTTTGGCTCTGCATCCTTACTTGACAGAGCTGAGTTCTAAGTGGTCTGACTTGTAAACTGTCCCAGGCTAACTTCAAAACTTGACCAGCTTGCTTTATGCCACAAAATTGGTTCATTCGGTTCATTTTCCCACTTCTATGGGTATTTCTTTGGTTTTTGCTCCTTAGAACTGGCTCATTTTGCCTTTACAATAGGTATTATTTTGATTTTTGCTCCTAAGAGATGGCTGCCTGTATGCCTCCACCACTAGCTAGATCACGCAATACTCAGCAAGTTGCTGCACTCGTGGTTACTGTGTAGCTGTTAGTAACTCAGAGGTGGGCTATTTTAATAACTGTTTCTTTCCCTTTATCTTAAAGCTATGGAACTTTCTACCCTCTCTTGTTTTTCCCATTAGATATGACCTGGCACATTCTAAAAGACGTTTTTCACTTCCTCCAAAATTCATGAATAACTTATCTTGTTTCTTCTTTTTCCCTTTCATAACCCTCTTTATATTTCACTCAAGTCCCAGCTTGATGTTGACTTTTGTTCATGGCTGGAACCCCCAGCTTAAAAAGAAAAAAAATAGCTTATGAGGACATTGCTGAAATGATATTTTCTGTTTCCATTCATTAGATACAGATAAGATTTATTAATGCGAGTATCAGCTTTTTTTAACTCTTAGTTGGCATAGTGATCTGTAGATAGCTACAGGAATTTTTTATATAAACATTCTATGCATTTGTCTCTCTGTTTCTATGCAAATCCAAGTATTTTCCATTCATTTCTTTTAGGTCAAAATTTTCTACCTGTAGAACTGTACTGTCTCAGGGAAGGCCATTGTAAGATCATTACTTTCATTGAATTACTGGTGTTGGTTAATCACGACTTTTGAATGTTTTTCATAATTATTTTGCCCATTATGTGGTGTTTGAATCGACCATCTTAGAATTTAAATTACCCATCCTTTGTTTTCTTAACTTTCCTGCTGTAATGTATCTCTCAAGTAAGATTTGATTCAGTTTCATCTCTAAGTTTCATAGCAACTCCATCAATGTGATTTGGTTTTCCTTATTTGGCATTTTAACTCCAGATCTATACCTTATACCGTGTACCCATTCTTCATCTGTTTTTCATTTTAGTCATACTCTAGCACTGTTTAGTGTACTTGCCTTCCCTGCACTAGTAATGGGTCTGATCTACTTTCAGGTTCTCTTTTGATGTTTCCTGTTTTTATCTCTATGATGTTTTCTCTACCTGGCCCACTACACCTACCTACTTCACCTCATTTGTAAAGTAATCTTTATTGGTCTTCCCCTTTTATCATGTTTTTATTTTCCTAGTCTTTATTCTTCCTAACATTTTCATTGTTGTCCTTATATCCACTGTACACTCTATATACAGCATGTTCTTTTTTTTTTTTTCTTTTTTTTTGCCGCTGTCTCCCACGTTTGCGAGGTAGCGCAAGGAAACAGACGAAAGAAATGGCCCAACCCACCCCCATACACATGTATATACATACGTCCACACACGCAAATATACATACCTACACAGCTTTCCATGGTTTACCCCAGACGCTTCACATGCCTTGATTCAATCCACTGACAGCACGTCAACCCCGGGATACCACATCGCTCCAATTCACTCTATTCCTTGCCCTCCTTTCACCCTCCTGCATGTTCAGGCCCCGATCACACAAAATGTTTTTCACTTCATCTTTCCACCTCCAATTTGGTCTCCCTCTTCTCCTCGTTCCCTCCACCTCCGACACATATATCCTCTTGGTCAATCTTTCCTCACTCATTCTCTCCATGTGCCCAAACCATTTCAAAACACCCTCTTCTGCTCTCTCAACCACGCTCTTTTTATTTCCACACATCTCTCTTACCCTTACGTTACTTACTCGATCAAACCACCTCACACCACACATTGTCCTCAAACATCTCATTTCCAGCACATCCATCCTCCTGCGCACAACTCTATCCATAGTCCACGCCTCGCAACAATACAACATTGTTGGAACCACTGTTCCTTCAAACATACCCATTTTTGCTTTCCGAGATAATGTTCTCGACTTCCACACATTCTTCAAGGCTCCCAGAATTTTCGCCCCCTCCCCCACCCTATGATCCACTTCCGCTTCCATGGTTCCATCCGCTGCCAGATCCACTCCCAGATATCTAAAACACTTCACTTCCTCCAGTTTTTCTCCATTCAAACTCACCTAAGTTTGTTATGATTAACTGGAACATCATTTTCTTAAAGTGATATTCATCTCCACCTGGTGAAACATTGTGTATGTTTGTAATGGGCCCTTCATCTTATGCTGCATCGCTGCCAAAGAGTACTATCAATTATGCACAGTAAGATGTGTAGTATTCTTGGAAGTGTTTTTATCACAAAGATATGAATGGTAAGTGTTTTCATTAGTAATATTAATTACCTTGTATTAGTGTCAGAGCTTCATGGATTATTGCATAATAACATGAGGACATAGATCTGATACAGGCAACCTTGACATCACATAGATTTACCAATGAATGAAAAAAAATTTTGGCTGCAGCATGATGATAGTGCATGGGATGCGACTGCAAGCATTAACCCCTTTATGCCCCTCATTTCAACCTTCAAGATTCATGTTTTTTAAGTTGTTTAGATTTTTTTGTCTTTTTTTATTTTTTTTATTTGGCTTTGTCGCTGTCTCCCGCGTTTGCGAGGTAGCGCAAGGAAACAGACGAAAGAAATGGCCCAACCCACCCCCAAACACATTTGTATACATACACGTCCACACACGCAAATATACCTACCCATACATCTCAATGTACACATATATATACACACACACAGACACATACATATATACACATGCACAAAATTCACACTGTCTACCTTTATTCATTCCCATCGCCACCTCGCCACACATAGAATAACATCCCCCTCCCCCCTCATGTGTGTGAGGTAGCGCTAGGAAAAGACAACAAAGGCCCCATTCGTTCACACTCAGTCTCAAGCTGTCATGCAATAATGCCCGAAACCACAGCTCCCTTTCCACATCCAGGCCCCACAGAACTTTCCATGGTTTACCCCAGATGCTTCACATACCCTGATTCAATCCATTGACAGCACGTCAACCCCGGTATACCACATCGATCCAATTTACTCTATTTCTTGCCTGCCTTTCACCCTCCTGCATGTTCAGGCCCTGATCACTCAAAATCTTTTTCACTCCATCTTTCCACCTCCAATTTGGTCTCCCACTTCTCCTCGTTCCCTCCACCTCCGACACATATATCCTCTTGGTCAATCCTTCCTCACTCATTCTCTCCATGTGCCCAAACCATTTCAAAACACCCTCTTCTGCTCTCTCAACCATGCTCTTTTTATTTCCACACATCTCTCTTACCCTTACATTACTTACTCGATCAAACCACCTCACACCACATATTGTCCTCAAACATCTCATTTCCAGCACATCCACCCTCCTGCGCACAACTCTATCCATAGCCTACGCCTCGCAACCATACAACATTGTTGGAACCACTATTCCTTCAAACATACCCATTTTTACTTTCCGAGATAATGTTCTCGACTTCCACACATTCTTCAAGGCTCCCAGGATTTTCGCCCCCTCCCCCACCCTATGATTCACTTCCGCTTCCATGGTTCCATCCGCTGCCAGATCCACTCCCAGATGTCTAAAACACTTTACTTCCTCCAGTTTTTCTCCATTCAAACTTACCTCCCAATTGACTTGACCCTCAACCCTACTGTACCTAATAACCTTGCTCTTATTCACATTTACTCTTAACTTTCTTCATTCACACACTTTACCAAACTTAGTCACCAGCTTCTGCAGTTTCTCACATGAATCAGCCACCAGCGCTGTATCATCAGCGAACAACGACTGTATCACTTCCCCAGCTCTCTCATCCACAACAGACTTCTTACTTGCCCCTCTTTCCAAAACTCTTGCATTCAACTCCCTAACAACCCCATCCGTAAACAAATTAAACAGCCATGGAGACATCACACACCCCTGCCACAAACCTACATTCACTGAGAACCAATCACTTTCCTCTCCTCCTACACGTACACATGCCTTACATCCTTGATAAAAACTTTTCACTGCTTCTAACAACTTGCCTCCCACACCATATATTCTTAGTACCTTCCACAGAGCATCTCTATCAACTCTATCATATGCCTTCTCCAGATCCATAAATGCTACATACAAATCCACTTGCTTTTCTAAGTATTTCTCACATACATTCTTCAAAGCAAACACCTGATCCACACATCCTCTACCACTTCTGAAACCACACTGCTCTTCCCCAATCTGATGCTCTGTACATGCCTTCACCCTCTCAATCAATACCCTCCCATATGATTTACCAGGAATACTCAACAAACTTATACCTCTGTAATTTGAGCACTCACTCTTATCCCCCTTGCCTTTGTACAATGGCACTATGCACGCATTCCGCCAATCCTCAGGCACCTCACCATGAATCATACATACATTAAATAACCTTACCAACCAGTCAACAATACAGTCACCCCCTTTTTAATAGATTCCACTGCAGCACCATCCAAACCTGCTGCCTTGCCGGCTTTCATCTTCCGCAGAGCTTTTACTACCTCTTCTCTGTTTACCAAATCATTTTCCCTAACCCTCTCACTTTGCACACCACGTCGACCAAAACACCCTATATCTGCCACTCTATCATCAAACACATTCAACAAACCTTCAAAATACTCACTCCATCTCCTTCTCACATCACCACTACTTGTTATCCCCTCCCTATTTGTGCCCTTCACTGAAGTTCCCATTTGCTCCCTTGTCTTACACACTTTATTTACCTCCTTCCAGAACATCTTTTTATTCTCCCTAAAATTTAATGATACTCTCTCACCCCAACTCTCATTTGCCCTCTTTTTCACCTCTTGCACCTTTCTCTTGACCTCCTGTCTCTTTCTTTTATACATCTCCCACTCATTTGCATTTTTTCCCTGCAAAAATCGTCCAAATGCCTCTCTCTTCTCTTTCACTAATAATCTTGCTTCTTCATCCCACCACTCACTACCCTTTCTAATCAACCCACCTCCCACGCTTCTCATGCCACAAGCATCTTTTGTGCAAGCCATCACTGCTTCCCTAAATACGTCCCATTTCTCCCCCATTTCCTGCATTAGCAAGGTAGCGTTAATAGAGAAGGACCGAGTCTTAGATGGAATATCCTCACTTGGCTCCCTTCTCTGTTCCTTCTTTTGAAACATTTGAAAAAATATGAAAAAACGTGTTAACCATATAATTTCAGAGACATTTAAATAACATGGAGTGTTCAGTGTTGTAAATGGAAATGGTGAAGAGCTTGTAGATTTATGTGCTGAAAAAGGACTGGTGATTGGGAATACCTGGTTTAAAAAGCGAGATATACATAAGTATACATATGTAAGTAGGAGAGATGGCCAGAGAGCGTTATTGGATTACGTGTTAATTGATAGACGCACGAAAGAGAGACTTTTGGATGTCAATGTGCTGAGAGGTGCAACTGGAGGGATGTCTGATCATTATCTTGTGGAGACAAAGGTGAAGATTTGTGGGGGTTTTCAGAAAAGAAGAGAGAATGTTGGGGTGAAGAGAGTGGTGAGAGTAAGTGAGCTTGGGAAGGAGAAGTGTGTGAGGAAGTACCAGGAGAGACTGAGTACAGAATGGAAAAAGGTGAGAACAAAGGAGGTAAGGAGAGTGGGGGAGGAATGGGATGTATTTAGGGAAGCAGTGATGGCTTGCGCAAAAGATGCTTGTGGCATGAGAAGCGTGGGAGGTGGGTTGATGTGAAAAGGTACTGAGTGGTGGGATGAAGAAGTAAGATTATTAGTGAAAGAGAAGAGAGAGGCATTTGGGCGATTTTTGCAGGGGAAAAAATGCAAATGAGTGGGAGAGGTATTAAAGAAAGAGGCAGGAGGTCAAGAGAAAGGTGCAAGAGGTGAAAAAGAGGGCAAATGAGAGTTGGGGTGAGAGAGTATCATTAAATTTCAGGGAGAATAAAAAGATGTATTGGAAGGAGGTAAATAAAGTGCGTAAGAGAAGGGAGCAAATGGGAACTTCAGTGAAGGGGTCTAATGGGGAGGTGATAACAAGTAGTGGTGATGTGAGAAGGAGATGGAGTGAGTATTTTGAAGGTTTGTTGAATGTGTTTGATGATAGAGTGGCAGATACTGGGTGTTTTGGTCGAGGTGGTGTGCAAAGTGAGAGGGTTGGGGAAAATGATTTGGTAAATAGAGAAGAGGTAGTAAAAGCTTTACGGAAGATGAAAGCCGGCAAGGCAGTAGGTTTGGATGGTATTGCAGTGGAATTTATTAAAAAAGGGGTGACTGTATTATTGACTGGTTGGTAAGGTTATTTAATGTATGTATGACTCATGGTGAGGTGCCTGAGGATTGGTGGAATGGTTGCATAGTGCCATTGTACAAAGGCAAAGGGGATAAGAGTGAGTACTCAAATTACAGAGGTATAAGTTTGTTGAGTATTCCTGGTAAATTATATGGGAGGGTATTGATTGAGAGGGTGAAGGCATGTACAGAGCATCAGATTGGGGAAGAGCAGTGTGGTTTCAGAAGTGGTAGAGGATGTGTGGATCAGGTGTTTGCTTTGAAGAATGTATGTGAGAAATACATAGAAAAACAAATGGATTTGTATGTAGCATTTATGGATCTGGAGAAGGCATATGATAGAGTTGATAGAGATGCTCTGAGTAAGGTTTTAAGAATATATGGTGTGGGAGGCAAGTTGTTAGAAGCAGTGAAAAGTTTTTATCGAGGATGTAAGGCATGTGTACGTGTAAGAAGAGAGGAAAGTGATTGGTTCTCAGTGAATGGAGGTTTGTGGCAGGGGTGTGTAATGTCTCCATGGTTGTTTAATTTGTTTATGGATGGGGTTGTTAGAGAGATGAATGCAAGAGTTTTGGAAAGAGGGGCAAGTATGCAGTCTGTTGTGGATGAGAGAGCTTGGGAAGTGAGTCAGTTGTTGTTCGCTGATGATACAGCGCTGATGGCTGATTCATGTAAGAAACTGCAGAAGCTAGTGACTGAGTTTGGTAAAGTGTGTGAAAGAAGAAAGTTAAGAGTAAATGTGAATAAGAGCAAGGTTATTAGGTACAGTAGGGTTGAGGGTCAAGTCAATTGGGAGGTAAGTTTGAATGGAGAAAAACTGGAGGAAGTAAAGTGTTTTAGATATCTGGGAGTGGATTTGGCAGCGGATGGAACCATGGAAGCGGAAGTGAATCATAGGGTGGGGGAGGGGGCGAAAATTCTGGGAGCATTGAAGAATGTTTGGAAGTGGAGAACATTATCTTGGAAAGCAAAAATGGGATATGTTTGAAGGAATAGTGGTTCCAACAATGTTGTATGGTTGCGAGGCTTGGACCATAGATAGAGTTGTGCGCAGGAGGGTGTATGTGCTGGAAATGAGATGTTTGAGGACAATGTGTGGTGTGAGGTGGTTTGATCGAGTAAGTAATGTAAGGGTAAGAGAGATGTGTGGAAATAAAAAGAGTGTGGTTGAGAGAGCAGAAGAGGGTGTTTTGAAATGGTTTGGTCACATGGAGAGAATGAGTGAGGAAAGATTGACAAAGAGGATATATGTGTCAGAGGTGGAGGGAACGAGGAGAAGTGGGAGACCAAATTGGAGGTGGAAAGATGGAGTGAAAAAGATTTCGAGTGATCGGGGCCTGAACATGCAGGAGGGTGAAAGGCGTGCAAGGAATAGAGTGAATTGGAACGATGTGGTATACAGGGGTTGACGTGCTGTCAATGGATTGAACCAGGGCATGTGAAGTGTATGGGGTAAACCATGGAAAGTTGTGTGGGGCCTGGATGTGGAAAGGGAGCTGTGGTTTCGGTGCATTATTACATTACAGCTCGAGACTGAGTGTGAACGAATGGGGCCTTTGGTGTCTTTTCCTAGCGCTACCTCGCACACATGAGAGGGGAGGGGGTTGTATTCCATGTGTGGCGGGGTGGCGATGGGAACAAATAAAGGCAGATAGTATGAATTATGTACATGTGTATATATGTCTGTGTGTGTATATATATGTGTACATTGAGATGTATAGGTATGTATTTTGCGTGTGTGGACGTGTATGTATATACGTGTGTATGTGGGCGGGTTGGGCCATTCTTTCGTCTGTTTCCTTGCGCTACCTCGCTAACCCAGGAGACTGCGACAAAGCAAAATAAATAAATAAGAATAAAATAAATATAAAATAAGAATGGAAAAAATTCCCTTCACAAGTACCTTTAGTTCAATATCACTGTAATAATGTATAGAATACTAAGGGTTTTTATCAGTAATATCTGTTAACTTGTTTTAGTGTCACAGCTTTACAGATTGTTACATAATAACATGAGGGCATAGATTTAGTACAGGCATCCTTGACATCTCCACATAGACTAACCAATGAATAAAAGACGTACAAGCATTAACCCCTTAATGTCTCTCTTTCCAACCTTCAAAATTCATGCCTTTCATGTTTAGAAAAGTGTTTTTAGCTCACTACTTCCACTAATAATGTCTAGAAGTATTATAAGTGTTTCAGCACGCTGCGGTAAAAAGTGCGTGAGTGAGCCCTGAACATTTATTATATCTAAACCAGAATATTGATTACTGATTATAATTATGTTTTCTCTTATTCTGTATATCCTTTCCTGCTGTAGTGTCATTCAATTTTTCATACACCAAAACCACAAAAGGTAAAATTACCAGTTGATCCAGTCAGATGCAGTGTTGTCAGAGTCGGTCATGTGCCAGCAACACTACTTCCACCGTCGCTAGGAAAGCTTCTACAGCCTTATCTTGGTCAATGTATAATGCTGAAGAGTTGGCGTCTGTTAAGTCACTTTCCATACAATTCTGACACAGATCATTATTGTCAAATAATTCAGATTTGTCTTCAGTCTGGTTAGATGAATGTGGTGAAAGACACTCAGTTCACTTCCCAGAAAGTTCATAAAAATGTACTCTCACTGGAGGATATTTGACTGTGGGGGCAATTGTTGCACATTACCTTATCAGCCACCATACTCTCATGTCCTTGAGACTAAGGTGTGAAAACTGATGCATAAATATTTGTCTAGAGGCATTGCTCATCTTGTGTAAATATCTGTCAGGAGGCATTAAGGGGTTAATGGCTGTATATTTTGCCTCAGGGTAGAGGTGGCTCATTCAAGAATTTTTGTGTTATGCCCACCAACTGCAGTGATGAGAAAAAAAGGTCCCCAGGCATCTGTAATTCTTCTTCAGTAAATGGCTTAATGTATGAACATACATCTGCCATGTCTATAGACTCTGGTAATTCTCTTAATTTCTTTTATCATTTTCCTTTCTTTAATAAGTTTTCTTTATCCAGCCCAGGTATCATCACCGATATATTTTCTACCTTCCTTTTCACTAGGTTTTGCAATTTTGGTTCGGTCAAAGTGTTAAGTATTACTACCAATTTTTCCCTGTTCATGTTTCAGCTTCTTTCTGGAATCTTTATTTTCACCCTCATACACTCAATTTGGATGCTCTGCACTTCAGTAAACCTACCATCATACATTTCATATATTTCTCTGTTGAATTTGTCATGGACACAGTATGTGGTCTTCTCTACAGCTGCACTTTGTAAATTTCTTTATCCTATTTCTTTATTGTCACCAGGTTTCTTTATTTTCCTTTGTTGCAGTCAACTCCATCTGTCTTCTGTTCCTTTTGATGTCCTTGATTTTTATTTCTGTACTCATGGTACTCTTGGTGTGTTAACTGATGTCCCAAAATGGACCCTCTTAACAACTCTTCAGATATTACCATTAATAGCACTATTTGTGCTCACTTTTCTCTGGCAGGTATTCTCTCGTTTCGTTCAGGCACCTTTTATTTATAATCATATTTGCTGATTTTATTATTCATATCTTTAATTTCTTCCTAATTTCTCTCTTCCATTGGTGTATTTGTCTGTTACTACCAGCAGCTTCAGTGAGTAAAGATCCAGTCCCAGCTGTCCCTCGTATAATCCACCCCTACTTATTAGTTAGTTATAGAGATATCCACTTTTGTGCAACTGTGACATTCGTGAAGGATGAGCTTCATGTTACTTTATACATTTTTGGAAAATGTATAATAGTCTTATTATGGAAAGTGGCATTCATACCAGAATCAGGACCAATCAGATGTTCCAGATGCTAAGTGTCATGTCTGTCTTGGAGCCATCACATGAAACTGCAAGTTAACAGTATCATCTGCATTCTTTATGTGTCATTTTCCATATTACTTTTTTGTTATGCAAGACTTATCATAAGAAGTAGTAACTTACCATAAGTTTAGAGTTACATAGTTTATGTTTTATTTGAACACATCAGCCCATTAGGGATGGGTTGAGGATGTGAGTGATTACGGAGACCTTAGGTACCTGGTCCACTCCATGAAGACTGGCAATGGAGTTATTGATTATAGATGAGCAGAAGTTTAGCCAAAGTATTATAGCAGCTTTATTCCAAAATATCTTCCTTTGGGAGTCACATAACTGTGGTACAGACATCCATATAGGTAAAAAGACCCTGGACTTGGAAGCAAGTGATATGGATTTCCAGTAGCGATTCCTTACATATCCTGATATCAGAGTCAGTTTTCAGTCTTCTAATTTCTTCAAGTAGCATATTGAACTAAAAACATTTGTTACCAAAACTTCTCTTGTAATATGCGTATGTTCTTCATTGATACAGAAAAAGATGTTTTAAAATATGTGCTATTAAGTAGCAGTTCCTTCGTATATCATTTTTGTTACAAAATTATATATCTTTTCTTTCTTACACACTTGTTTGCCATTTTCCATGTTAGCATGGTAGCACCAGGAACAGATGAAGAAAAAGCCACATTCACTCATATCCATTGTCTAATTGTCACGTGTAAAACACCAAAACCACAGTCTCCACAGACATTTCCATGGTTTCTCCTGCTTCACATGCCCTGGATCAATCTAATGGTAGCATATCACCGCCTGTATACTAGATCATTCCAGTTCACTCCATCCTGTGCATTGTTCTCTCTCCTGTATGATCAGGCCTCAAGCACTCAGAATTTTATTCATGTCATCCTTACATCTCCATTTCAGCCTCCCATTCCTCTGTTCCATCCACTTTTGACATATGCATATGTGTCCTCTTTCAATTTCTTCTCACTCATTTTTGCACTGGTTTATTTAGTTGAGCTTACTCTGCTTGACCATTATCCAAAACAGAAATGATTTCCATTCATGCCACTTCGGATGTATATTAGAAGCTTATTCATCTGATGGTTATCAGTGAAGAGTATATATCCTTCATGACCCCTTGCAGTATAAGTAGGCCTCAAGTCCAACACAACGTTTCTTTTTTCTTGGAGGGTTTTTAGTAAATTAATCCAGTGAGACTGTGTCACACACAAATGCATGGGATTTAGAGGAACAGTAAAAATTTACAAGGCTTAGCTAGTTTATCGATGATACAAATGTAAAAATTTTGCGAAATAGTCCACCTAAAGGAAGTCTTAATGATCCCTTGTGGTTTCATTCCTTTCATGGACATTTTACTAAGTCTGGTATCTGTCAGTACACAAGTCTTGATATTACTCATGTATTGATAAGTTATGCCTTAACTCAAGATCATCTTGCCTTGACATTACTGTTGTACTGATGGGATCATGCATAATTAAAAAATATTTCTTATCCCTGTGTCACTGATATGGATATGAGCATAACCTCTAGAGTCCTAAGTCATATATTACTGTATCTTGATTAGTATACTGGTGATACACTGGGATTACTGACAAGGAAGTGTTTGTTTAGAGGGACTTAAAGTGACCTAGTTCTTTTCCCAGTCAACAACTTTCAGTACACTTTCCTCACTTTCACTGATGAACTCACTATCTTTTTTCAGGTTAGTTCTCTTTTGCATATTAGATTGCAGTTAGAGATGTAAAGGAAGTTCATGTGTTCATTGCCTTACTAATGTATCACTTGCTTTCTACTGAGGGTACTTAAAGGAGGGGGCTCTATTTAGGTAAGCTGTACAACATGTGTAAGGAGCCTTCCTTTTTGGTATTAAACTGCTGTGTACTTATTAAATTTTTGCCTAATTTCTTCCATCTCCTGTAGTATTTGATTTACAAAGAATAAGCTGGTTCCGGCTATTAACCATGTTTCAAAAGTAGTGCTTTTGTAGGGAACCAATTTTTGGGTGTTTTGAGCTTGATAGGCTTCAGTGAATTGTAAGTCACTATGGATACTTCCTATGAACTATTCTGAATTCATTTTGACATCAGTACAAGTTACTCATTACTTGTAAAACTTCATTTTCTGTCTTATTCCCACTCCCTTGGGTTTCAGTCCCAGTTATATGAGGCCAGATTTTAGACTGAGTCTTCGATCTTTTGATTTCTTTGCTAGATTTGTTCAATGTTTTCTACCGGCAAGCACATATGTTGGTTTTATTAGGTATTCAACAAGTTTGTTTTCAATATACACCTGATTCTCTACGTACAATCTATGCGACTTATGACCATCCGTACATATGACTGGAAAAAAATATGAATTGAAAAATAAAGATGAAATATGAACTAAGAAAACTTTAAATAAAACATAAAAAGAAACAACAGAATCATATAATAAAGCTTTCTTTCATACTATTCGCCATTTCCCGCGTTAGCAAGGTAGCGTTAAGAACAGAGGACTGGGCCTCTGAGGGAATATCCTCACCTGGCCTCGTTCTCTGTTCCTTCTTTTGGAAAATCAAAAAAAAATGAGAGGGGAGGATTTCCAGCCCCCCGCTCCCTCCCCTTTTAGTCGCCTTCTACGACACGCAGCTGGTTAATGAAAAAAAAAACGAGATGATCATGATAGAAATTGAGTAGGATAAAAGAATGGTGCACAGTTATACGAATTCTCCATGTCATGCTGACATGCATCCAACTTACATCCATTTTGAGATATGACCGGCCAGTCAGAGCGGAACTCAGATGTACGTCGAGGAGGGGGTGTAGTCTGCTTTCTTGATGTTTTATTAATTACCGAGCCCATTGCATAGCATATTACATTAATCTTATCCATCTGAGCCAGTTTCATAATGTGTATGGTGTGTCTGTGTACAGATTCCTTTTAAGATAATCAATTCTCATTTGGTTGCACTTCCTTATTATGTGTTTTTGTTCTTGAGAGGTGTTCTGTTTGTCAGTAGTAGTTTGCAGCATTCAGGCCTGACAGTTTTCTGTCTGAATGTCTGCTCCCATAATATGCACTATTAAAACTAATCATTCATAATATAAGAGTGGAGCACATGCTCATGATTTTCTGTGTCCCATTGCAGAAAGTCTCAAACTAAAAACAGAGATGTTCTCCAATTGTCTTAGGTATAATAACCCTTTTTCAAACAGGATTTTAAGGCCAAGATTTTTGTTTGAAACTAATTGAAATGCATGAACCTTTTATTCATTGTTATTGTACTTACACCTCTGTACCTAGAATTTTAGGAATCAAAAACAGACTTTGATAGACCTACCAAACTGAACATAATGTTTGAAGAACTTGAAATATTATGTGATGTATTCTTTACAAAGGTTAACTGGAACAGATATCTTGAATGCTGGATATGGATCAAGAAGTGTGTTTAGCATCAAAAATGTGGATATTGGTAGGTGTTATGATTTAAAAAGTAATGGACAGAGAAAGTGATGTAGGTAGAGACACAAGATGGCTATTTAGAGAAAGTGTATATGGAAAACTGACAAAAAGGATATGTTACAGTAATGGTATAAGGGGAATGCATACATGGGAAGAATATAATTAGGTGGAAGGAGAGTGAGGAATTATTTTCATGAAAGATGTCAGCATGAATGAGCATAATCGGATGTGTGGGGACTAATATGCATTTTTTGGCGGGTGGGGGAACACAACTATATTGTAAGAAAAGGCAGTTGAGAGATATAGACAGACAAAACTAATTGTAAATGTATATCCCTTCTATGTACATTTTTCAGGTTCTCCAGTATGAAAAACAACGCCTTCTTGAATCAGTAGAAGCTGCAAAAAAGACTTCAGATGAACTAGTTCAGGAAGTTGAAACAGGCCGTAAACGTTGTCATGATAATCACGTGTAAGTTTTAAGAATATTTTCCTTTTTTTATTTCTATAAACATATCTTAAAGATTCAGTCATGGAAGTTATTCATCTGAAATACATACTAGAGGAACTCAAAGCATTACTTGTAAATCTGAGATCTGAACATGCACCATCAATGGAAGCCCAGTTAAAGCAGTGAAATGACCACTTGTTCACTGAACAAGTTGCATTTGGATTCTACACTACTAAAGACCCATTACTTAAAGAAAAAAAAATTGTCTCTCAACTTGTTGTCCTGCCAATAACAGGTCTGTTACTTCATCCTGTCTTCTAGATGGTTCAAACAGGAATGAACCATTCATTCATCTTGTGCACACCTTTCACTCTCCTGCATGCTCAGGTCCTGATCTCTCAAAATCTTTTTCATTCTTCCTTCCATCTCCAATTCGATCTCCCTCTTCTCCTTATCCCCTACCCTTCTGACATGTATATCGTCTTATGAGAAATTATGTATAATTTTTATCGTAAAAATCATAGTAATTCACACATCAAAATTGCTGGTGTTTGTGGCATCTGAAAGTGGTGGTAAGATGAAATGAAAAGAGGTGCTGAGTAAGGATTCATAGCCAGCTTTTGTTGCCACTTCTACTAAGCAAAGTACTTTGCTGGGTATTTGGATTACACTGCCTTTTGTTAAAGCTCATGTAAATCCTGTAGAAAAAACTTTTGCAGTCATTGGGAATGTAGACTCTTTTTGTAGAAATTAAAGATAAAATACATAAGAAAATAACAATAAGACCAGTTTGTAGGCTCCCTGCACAGACATTAGAGATAGACTAAAGATTTTATGATCTGTTGGCAGATATTTGTGATGAACAAGATTCTATCGTAGTTGGAGATTTTAACATACTAGTATCTAAATGGGGAGATTCCCTTTCTAGTAGCTCCGAGTATGGACTCTACCTAAATTTGCTTGACAGCATCCTAATCCAATTAGTTGTGAAACCTACTTGTCAATAATGGTGAAGTTGGAGTAAAGTTTGATAAATGTGATCATCAGCAAATTACTTGTGAGGTCGCTTTCACCGATAGGTAGTATTTGGCAGGCATCCACTAACCAGGGAGGTATATTACCAGTACAACCCACCTGGGTACCAGGGGGAGTTAGTGACAACTGCAGATAGTAAGTGGGAACATTAGACAGGAGTATTAGGTAGAAGTAGTCAGTAGGAATATTAGTTAGGAACCTCCACAAACACTGCACTAGACTTGCCCTCTGTCAGTGGCCCATTAAGGGTGAGGCACTAATGGGTAAGAAGCAGCACTGGAGTTTGCTAGTCATGGAGACTCTGTTGCTTTAGCCACCCCCTTAAGGGAGTTCTAGAAGGGAACAGGCATCAGAGATATAAACAGTTGGATAGATTTCAACAGTGCATGTAACATGGGTCAAAATGAGAGTTGTGAAAATATACCCCGATCTTAAACATGCATATTTTAATTAACTTTGAATTGCTCTTGACAGGCAAACCTGGGATGATATATTTCATGAAAATGGTATGAACATAGCTTGGAAAAACTTCAGAAAAACCTGCAAAGAAGCAGAGGGAACATATGAACTAAAGCATAGTAGATGGTGTCTCTCTTAAAGAAAACCGAGGTGGTGGAACTGAGAAAGAAAAAAGTGCCTGTTTAAGAAAGTAGCTCACGAGAAATTTAGAGAATCCAATAAAAAGGGAATAAGTCACAGCCCAGAATTTGTCATCGTATTAGCTTAACATCAGTAGTTGGAAAACTTGTGCAGACCATCATTTGAGATAGAATTGTATTCCACTTAGAGGACCACCACTTGATAGACGATTCTCGTATGGTTTTTGACAAAATTGCTTGTTTGACAAATCTGCTTTATTTCTTTTATGGTTAATCAACATGTACGATGAAAGTAAAGCAGTTGATGCTATCTAAGCTTTTCTAAAAGCTTTCGATAAGGCTCCGCATGAAAGACTTCTTGCAAAAATTAAGTCACATGGTACTGATGAGGGTTATACTTTAGTGGATAGGAAATTGATTAACTGGCCATAAACAAGGTGTAATGATTAATGGCCGAGCCTCAGTGTGTTAGATGTAACAAGTGGAGTGCCGCAAGGATCAATCTTGGGACAGGTTCACTTTCTCATCTATATAATTAATGTTGATAATGGGCTGCATTGCAAGATATAAAAATTCACTAGATACAAATGCACTTTAATGTCTACAGCTTCAAACTTATACAGCACACTGATGAACTGGGTTCATAAATGGCATATGAATTTTGATATCGATAAATGCAAAGTTTTATTTATTGGTAGAAAAAATGAAAAGGCAAGTTACAGTATAAATTCTGTAAGGTAAATTAAGATAAAGACTTGGGTGACCTAAATCTGAGTAAGCAGTGCAAAGAGTGAATAAAATTTGTGGCTTCTTAGGAAGAGCCTTCAAATTTAAGTCCAGGTAAATCATCCACACTCTTCACAATTCATCAGTCCATCTTCATCTTGAATAATGTGTTCAGTTTTGGTCACCCTACCCTAAAAAAAGAACATATGTAAAATGGAGACATTACAGAGTCAAGCAACCAAGATGATTCCTGGACTGAGAAACAAATTCTACAAGATGAGATATACAACTTGAATCTGTTTTTACTTAGAGAAGTTAACAGGTGATCTAATATATTTATTCAAAATGATCAAAGGCTTTGATAATCTTAATCTATCAAATTACCTAAGACTTGATTTGTCTGATTTTACTTGTAATGGATACAAACTTGTGGGCAAACAGTTTACTTCGGACAAAATGAAGTACTTTTTCATCTACAGGATTGTTATCTTAAGGAATGATTTACCAAATAGAGTTGTTGAAAGCAGTATCATAGTTATGCTTGAGAATACACTTGATAAATATTTGGCTTCAAGTCCAGGACTTTCATTATTTGTTCCTCCACAGATAAAAATGACAATTTGCAGGTTATTCTCTTTGAATTATCTGTATACCTTCTTACTCATCATACAAATCTCAGTTTCTGATATCTCCCAGTATCACAAACAGCCTCGAAAGGACCCACTGGTCTGTTGCTATTTGAATTCCTTTGTATTTGTATTCCTCAGTGATGTTATTTTGCCACCAAAAAATAAAAATACTTATTTGGTGTTTTCATTGCTTTTCCAGCATGAAAAGACCATAATGTTTCCCTATAATTCTTCAAAAACAGTATTAAACTGTAGAAATTAAGAATTTAATAAGATGTACAAAACATGCAAAGAAAATGAAGTTCTTCAAAGACAGTTGACAAAACTCGAATGCCATGGTTCTATAAATTTACTGTAGAGTATTTAGTTGTTGAATGTTAAGGCAAAGGATTAAAACACTAAAAATTTTTGGCTCATCTTGATAACAATATTATTGATAAGAAATCTACTTGTAAATTTTTTCATCCTTGCTCGCTATTTTCTGCCTTAGTGAGGGAGTGCCAGGAAGAGAAATAATGGCTACATTTACTCTCATCCAGTCCTTGCTGTCATATATAATGCATTGAAACCAGAGCCCCCTGTCATTTGGCAAGCCCACAGATGATTACATTGTTTCCCAACTGCTTCATATCCTCTGGTTTGGCCCATAGACAGCACAATGTCCACCTCCCCAAAAATAATCATCAGTTCATTGTATATCATGCATATCTTTCACCCTCCTCGATGTTCAGCCATGATACCTCAAAGCTCATCCTCATTCCATTCTTCCATTTCTTTCTTGGTCTCCCACTCCCCTTACCTTTACTTCTTAGGTGCAGATCCTCGTAATCAGTTTTTCTTTTCTTATCCTTTCCATGCTTTCAAACCATTTCAACACACTTTGGTCATCTGTCTCAATTAGACTGCTCTGACTACCACACCATTTACTATCCCTAGGCAATTAATTTCCAAGATGTCCACCTTCTTCCAGTCTTTTGTATTCATGGCCCAAGACTTATGTACATACAACATGGATGGCACTATTTTACCCTCAGACATTCCCATCTTTGCCCAAACAGACTGTTATCTCCTTCCACATACTTTTCAGTACAGCCACAGCCTTAATCTTCTCTCCTACATTATGATTTACTTCACAGCTTGAATGGATTCATCTGCTGCCACTTCCTCCCGTTTATCCTCAATCAAATGTTCAAATCATCCTTTTGCCCCCTTACTACACCTCATTACCTTACTTTAGTACACCTAAAGTCTCAACTTCTTTATTTCATATATTCCTAAATTCAGGCATTATCTGAAGCATTACTTGTTAAGCAATCCTCAAACACTGTTTATAACTGTCTTTCATGTGGTGAGTTGTGTAGCTTCCAGAAATTCCATGTTTATGCTGATGTGAAGTTTGAATTTGAGTGTTAATTACTTAGGCCAGCAGGTTCCATTCTCAAGTGAATGTCAGAATTCTGTTTTACAATGAGTATTGTTAGTTTACGCTAGTGTCTTCCTTACTATGAGAAAAGCAACCAGCATTTTGTGTTTAAGTTCTTTATTCATTTATAAAGACCACAGTGGTCAGGTGATTTTCTTCCATCCTCATATCCAGTTTGTGTGTTGCAGACAGGTATAGATAATGCATAAATTTACCCAGAATATGTAAAAGCTGAAGATTATATCATAACCATTACATTTTTTCTATAAAAGATCCTTCATTTTTCTCTGTTTTCCTTGCAGGGAGATCCAGAAACGCTTTTCAGCCCTAAATGAGTTGGTAGAATTGTCTCGCAGTATTCCTAAAGATAAAATGATTAGTTTTCATCATCATGTAGTGTCTAACGAAGGAACCAAAATGGGAGATGTTTAAGAATGCTTACATTATCATTTAGAGGATGGACATTTTACATGCTTTTATATAAAGCTATCAATTTTACTCTTAGAAAATCTTTGATACATGTGTGATACAATTAAAACTGTAATGGCTTTTAATAAAGAGAGTATTTAAAGAATTACCTCACTTGCAAGGGCCTTATTTCTCTCATATTCAGATAAATTCATGAAGTAAAATGCACATTTTACTCATAGGAAAGCATTAATTTGAACAGATCAAAACATTTGGTTTTGAGCTAATAGTTTTATTCATGTTAAGAGGTAAGTATCTTTGTACCGGAAACTGGACATCCTTGGATTTTTTGAGGTAAAAATGTCATACAGAAATGTATTGAGGGCACGTACAGCCACTAACTGATGCACAGCATTATTTTTCTACCGATGTGGTATAGGCAAAACACGCCCTAATTCAAAGCCACATATAGTAAAAGAAATAGTGAAAAGAAGAAATCAGAAACAAATTAGGGCTCTGCAGGCATTTGTAGAACCTAACTCCCAAGGGTAGAGAGGTTATACAAAGAAGGAAGAGAGGTTATACAAAGAAGGAAAAGATTTCCAAAGCAAAGCTGTTCCATAGAAGAATTAGGTATCATAAGTCATGTATATTTGCGTGTGTGGACGTGTATGTATATACATGTGTATGGGAGTGGGTTGGGCCATTTCTTTCGTCTGTTTCCTTGCGCTACCTCGCAAACGCGGGAGACAGCGACAAAGCAAAATAAATAAATAAATAAGTAATTTCTTAAGTGGCTTGTCTCCAAACAGAAACTATGGGAGACAGCAAGGTACATAGTGTTGGAAATGAAACAGCAGTTTAAAGATTGGAAAGTGTGTGACTGTATAGAAAGTTTTAGGTCATGTACAAAACTATGATGTACATTTTTCTGCTGCGTAGAGTAAGAAAATTTTAATTACAAAGAAATCAATATCTTAGCAAGCTAAAGTATAAGGTAGGTTGATAATGACTATTAAAAGTATTGGGCACGTGAAATATCTGGGATAAACCATGAAAAGGTCTATGGGGCCTGGATGTGGATAGGGAGCTGTGTTTTCGGCACATTACACATGACAGCTAGAGACAGTGTGAATGAATGTGGCCTTTTTTGTCCGTTTTCCTGACACTACCTCGCTGAACCAGGGGGTAGCAATGCTCCTTTTAGTGGGGCGGGGTAGCGCCAGGAATGAGTGAAGACAAGCAAGTACGTATATGTACATGTGTATATGTATCTTTTTATCTTTATACTTTGTTGCTGTCTCCCGAGTTAGCGAGGTAGCGCAAGGAAACAGACAAAAGAATGGCCCAACCCACCCACATACACATGTATATACATACACGCCCACACACGCACATATACATACCTATAAATTTCAACGTATACATAGACATATACATACATACACATATACATATTCATACATGCTGCCTTCATCCATTCCCACCACCGCCCTGCCACACATGAAAGGGCACCCCCCTCCCTCCAACGTGCGTGTGAGGTAGCGCTAGGAAAAGCCAACAAAGGCCACATTCGTTCACACTCAGTCTCTAGCTGTCATGTGAAATGCATCAAAACCGCAGCTCCCTTTCCACAACCAGGCCCCGCAAAACTTTCCATGGTTCACCCCAGACGCTTCACATACCCTGGTTTAATCCATTGACAACACGGTATACCACATCATTCCAATTCACTCTATTCCTTGGACACCTTTCACCCTCCTGCATGTTCAGGCCCCGATCACTCAAAATCTTTCTCACTCCATCTTTCCACCTCCAATTTGGTCTCCCACTTCTCCTTGTTCCTTCCACCTCTTGAGACATATAACCTCTTTGTCAGTCTTTCCTCTCATTCTCTCCATGTGACCAAATCCTTTCAATACACCCTCTTCTGCTCTCTCAACCACGCTCTTTTTATTACCACACATCTCTCTTACCTTTTCATTACTTCCTTGATCAAACCACCTCACACCACATACTGTCCTCAAACATCTCATTGACAACACATCCACCCTCCTCCACACAACTCTATCTATAGCTCACACCTCACGACCATATAACATTGTTGGAACCACTATTCCTTCAAACATACCCATTTTTGGTCTCCGATATAACGTTCTTGTCTTTCACACATTCTTCAACACTCCCAGAACCTTTGCCCCCTCCCCCACCCTGTGACTCGCTTCCACTTCCATGGCTCCATCTGCTGCTAAATCCACTCCCAGATATCTAAAACACTTCCCTTCCTCCAATTTTTAACCATTCAAACTTACCTCCCAATTGACTTGTCCCTCAACCCTACTGTACCTAATAACCTTGCTCTTAATCACATTTACTCTCAGCTTTCTTCTTTCACTTACTTTACCAAACTCAGTCACCAGCTTCTGCAGTTTCTCACACGAATCAGCTACCAGCGCTGTATCATCAGCGAACAACAGCTGACTCACTTCCAAAGCTCCCTCATCCACATCAGACTGCATACTTGCCCCTCTTTCCAAAGCTCTTGCATTCACCTCCCTAACAACCCCATCCATAAACAAATTAAACAACCATGGAGACATCACACACCCCTGCCGCAAACCGACATTCACTGAGAACCAATCACTTTCCTCTCTTCCTACACGTACACATGCCTTACATCCTAGATAAAAACTTTTCAATGCTTCTAACAACTTGCCTCCCACACCATATATTCTTAATACCTTCCACAGAGCATCTCTATCAACTCTTTTCATATGCCTTCTCCAGATCCATGAATGCTACATACAAATCCATTTGTTTTCCTAATTATTTCTCACATACATTCTTCAAAGCAAACACCTGATCCACACATCCTCTACCACTTCTGAAACCACACTGCTCTTCCCCAGTCTGATGCTCTGTACATGCCTTCACCCTCTCAATCAATACCCTCCCATACAACTTTCCAGGAATACTCAACAAACTTATACCTCTGTAATTTGAGCACTCACTTTTATCCCCTTTGCCTTTGTACAATGGCACTATGCAAGCATTCCGCCAATCCTCAGGCACTTCACCATGAGTCATACGTACATTAAAAAACCTTACCAACCAGTCAACAATACAGTCACCCCCTTTTTTAATAAATTCCACTGCAGTACCATCCAAACCTGCAGCCTTGCCGGCTTTCATCTTCCGCAAAGCTTTTACTACCTCTTCTCTGTTTACCAAATCATTTTCCCTAACCCTCTCACTTTGCACACCATCTCGACCAAAACACCCTATATCTGCCACTCTATCGTAAAACACATTCAACAAACCTTCAAAGTACTCACTTCATCACCCTCTCACATCACCACTACTTGTTATCACCTTCCCATTAGCCTCCCTCACTGAAGTTCCCATTTGTTCCCTTGTCTTACGCACTCTAATCTGCTCACCTCCCACGCTTCTCATGCCACAAGCATCTTTTGCACAAGCCATCACTGCTTCCCTAAATACATCCTATTCCTCCCCCACTCCCCTTACCTCCTTTGTTCTCACTTTTTTCCATTCTGTACTCAGTCTCTCCTGGTACTTCCTCACATAAGTCTCCTTCCCAAGCTCACTTACTCTCACAATTCTTTTCACCCCAACATTTTCTCTTCTTTTCTGAAAACCTCTTCAAATCTTCATCTTCGCCTCCACAAGATAATGATCAGACATCCCTCCAGTTGCACCTCAGCACATTAACATCCAGAAGTCTCTCTTTCGCACACCTATCAATTAACACGTAATTCAATAACGCCCTCTGGCCATCTCTTATACTTACATACGTATACTTATGTATATCTCTTTTTAAACCAGGTATTCCCAATCACCAGTCCTTTTTCAGCACATAAATCTACAAGCTCTTCACCATTTCCATTTAGAACACTGAACACCCCATGTACACCAATTATTCCCTCAACTGCCGCATTGCTCACCTTTGCATTCAAATCACCCATCACTATAACCTGGTCTTGTGCATCAAAACTACTAACACACTCACTCAGCTGCTCCGAAAACACTTGCCTCTCATGATCTTTCTTCTCATGCCCAGGTGCATATGCACCAATAATCACCCAACTCTCTCCATCAACTTTCAATTTTACCCATATCAGTCTAGAGTTTATTTTCTTACACTCTATCACATACTCCCAGAACTCCTGTTTCAGGAGTAGTGCTACTCCTTCCCTTGCTTTTGTCCTCTCACTAACCCCTGACTTTACTCCCATTCCCAAACCACTCTTCCCCTTTACCCTTGAGCTTTGTTTCACTCAGAGTCAAAACATCCAGGTTCCTCAAACATACTACCTATCTCCTTTTTTCTCATCTTGGTTACATCCATACACATTTATACACCCCAATGCGTGGGAAGTATTCTTTCTCCCGTATCTCCAGGGATAGTATATATATATATATATATATATATATATATATATATATATATTTTTTTTTTTTTGCTTTGTCGCTGTCTCCCACGTTTGCGAGGTAGCGCAAGAAAAACAGACGAAAGAAATGGCCCAACCCACCCCCATACACATGCCTTGATTCAATCCACTGACAGCACGTCAACCCCGGTATACCACATCGCTCCAATTCACTCTATTCTTTGCCCTCCTTTCACCCTCCTGCATGTTCAGGCCCCGATCACACAAAATCTTTTTCACTCCATCTTTCCACCTCCAATTTGGTCTCCCACTTCTCCTCGTTCCCTCCACCTCCGACACATATATCCTCTTGGTCAATCTTTCCTCACTCATTCTCTCCATGTGCCCAAACCATTTCAAAACACCCTCTTCTGCTCTCTCAACCACGCTCTTTTTATTTCCACACATCTCTCTTACCCTTACGTTACTTACTCGATCAAACCACCTCACACCACACATTGTCTTCAAACATCTCATTTCCAGCACATCCATCCTCCTGCGCACAACTCTATCCATAGCCCACGCCTCACAACCATACAACATTGTTGGAACCACTATTCCTTCAAACATACCCATTTTTGCTTTCCGAGATAAGTTCTCGACTTCCACACATTCTTCAAGGCTCCCAGGATTTTCGCCCCAAATTGGAGGTGGAAAGATGGAGTGAAAAAGATTTTGTGTGATCGGGGCCTGAACATGCAGGAGGGTGAAAGGAGGGCAAGGAATAGAGTGAATTGGATCGATGTGGTATACCGGGGTTGACGTGCTGTCAGTGGATTGAATCAGGGCATGTGAAGCGTCTGGGGTAAACCATGGAAAGCTGTGTAGGTATGTATATTTGCGTGTGTGGACGTATGTATATACATGTGTATAGGGGTGGGTTGGGCCATTTCTTTCGTCTGTTTCCTTGCGCTACCTCGCAAACGCGGGAGACAGCGGCAAAAAAAAAAAAAAAATGAATACATATTTCCTCTAAGGCTTTGTCCTATGTTCTTAATGCTCTCTTGCTAATGCAGGAAATGGTGAATATGTATGAAAAAAAATATCCTTGGGGATAGCGGAGAAAGTATACATCCCACATATTCCTTGTGTGTTGTAGAAGGCAACTAAAAGAGGGAGCTGGGGGCTGGAAATCCTCCCCTTCCATTTTTTATTTTCCAAGAGGGAAGGGAGGGTATTCCCTACTTGGCTCAGTCCTCTGTTTTTGATGCTATCTTGCTTTCACAGGAAATGGTGGATATAGTTCACCCCAGACACTTCACATGCCCTGGTTCAGTCCATTAACAGCACATCGACCCCGGTATACCACATCATTCCAATGCACTCTATTCCTTGCATGCCTCTCACCCTCCTGTATGTTCATGCCCTGAATGCTTAAAATCTTTTTCACTCCATCCTTCCACCTCCAGTTAGGTCTCCTGCTTCTCCTTGTTCCCTCCACCTCTGACACATATATCCTCTTTGTCAATCTTTCCGTAAGTCCAAACCACTTTAACATGCCCTCTTCTGCTCTCTCAACCATATACCTTATTTATCAACCAACACCTAGGGGTAAGTTGCAGTAGTTAGAAGTAGTAGGTAGGAACATTTAGGCAGGAGCATTAGGTACAAGTAGTAGGAAGGAGCATTAGGTAAAGGTAGTCAGAAGGAACATTAGATAGGAGCATCTTCAAACACTGCGCTTGGGTTGTCCTCTGCCAGTGGCCTGTTAAGGTTGAGGTAATAAAAGAGCTAAGGAATGGCACTGGAGTTTACTTGGTATGAAGTGTGTATTGCCATGGCCACCCCCTTGAGAGAGTTCCAGTTGGAACAGGCATCAGAGATATAGATAGACAGATAGATCCCTAGGGGTGGATGAACAACTGGGGTGACTGTGGACCAACTGCTGGAACAAGGACTCGAACCTATTTGCTTGACCCCGGGCAGTCCGTGAATGCGTCATGGTCAGGAACGCTATCTGCTTCACCAGAGGTCTATTACTTTCACCACTCTCTTCTCAACCATCGCATTACCTCTTTTCCAAACACCTCTGCAAATCTTCACTGTTGCCTCTACAAGGTGATGATAAGCATTCCACCAGCTGCCCTTCTCAGCACAATCACATCCAAAAGTCTCTTTTGCCACCCATTAGCTAGTACTTTTTTAATGCTGAAGGCTCCTGACAAGTACAAATAAAGGCTGAGCCTTAATCAAAATATAGAGAGAATTATGAAACAAAAAAAAGACTAGGGAAAGTATTTATGAATTTTGGAGGAAGTGAAAAACCTGTCTTTTGAAATCTGCATGGTAGAGAGTTCCAAAGCTTTGATGTGTAGGGAAAGAAGCAGGTATCAAAACAACCAACCCTTGAGTTGCTGATGGCCACACAATCATGTGATGCAGCTGCTTGCCAAGTATTGCCTGGTCTAGTAAGTGGCATAGGCACACAAGCACCTAGCTGTCAGGAGCAAAAACCAAATACTTATACAGGAGGGAAAGTGAACCAACATTGCAGCATAGGGCAAGGAGGTCAAGTTTGGAAGTAAGCCTAAGACAGTTTATGTCAGACTGCTTTTGACTCGACTCTGTCAAGTAAGGATGTAGAGCTAGAACAACCCCAAATGTGAGAGCAGTACTCCATTCAAGGAAGAATTAATCCCTTGTATAAACAGAGCAACTGTTCAGAAGAGAAGCTTCAACATCTTTCCTACTTAGATACTTTATACTTGTGTATGTCCCTCTTTTCAAATCAGGTATTCCCAATTACCAGCCATTGTTCAACACAGCTTTACAAGATATTCACCATTTTCCATTCAATTCATGAATACCACATGCCCCCACTCACACCCTTAACTCACTCACTCTCTCATCTTTGCAATGAAATTTTCCATCAAAACTGCTAAAACACTCACCCAGTTCCACCCAAAATACTTTTGATATTCCTTTTCATGGTCAGGTTCATAAGCACCAATATTAACCTATCTCTCACAATCAATCTTAATCTTTACCCACATCAGTTTGGAACTCACTTCCTTACACTTTCACAAATCCTACTTTAGCAGTAGTGCTAATCCTTCCTTAGCTCTTGCCCTCAAACAAACCCTTGACTTTACTCCATAAGACATTCCTCCCCTTTCCCTTTGAGCTTTGTTTCACTCATAGCCTGAACATCCAAGTTCCTTTCCTCAAACATACTCTCTATCTCTCCTTTCTTCTCATCTTACTTATATTCAGAGATCCCAACCTGAGACTTTGAAGAGAATGAACATTCCCTGCTTTGCCTTTTCTTCTGTTTTGTCATTTAGAAATTGAAATAAAAGAAGTAGGAAGATTCCAGCCCCTGTTTTCACCCCCTTTAATCGCTTTCTATGACACACAGGGAATACGGAGGTAGAATTCTTTCTCCCCTCCCTTAATACATATTTTAATTTTCTTAGGCAAGAAAAGGGAATGAGTTTTCACTTATATATTTCCAAAAGTCTTATACATAAGCAAACACATATCAATTATTTGGCAATATATGCCTTTACAAATCTGAAATGCTTAGTGGCTCACTTACTATAAGAGCTCTCATGCACCCACCAGCTGGATGCTTCCTGTGACTCAAGTATTCTTCAACAATTTCCAAAGTAAGGCAACAGCTCACACAGTTAACTGAAGGTACAAAACTATCAGTAATAAAAGTTTTATTCACCTAAAGCAGTATCCCTCATTAATATATTTCCTTTCATGAAAACTTCAGATAAAAGACTGTCATTAATAATCTATTGTGCAGATGTTTTTATTATTCACTACCCCTGGTAGAACTGAGGTAGCTCATTATGAAGGAACACACGACGGTCCACTCCCTCCTTTGTGATGACGGCCACACGAACAACTCCTCCACTGCTTCCATCACGGGTTAGGGCAAGGGTAAGTGCTGAAATACAAGTATATATAATCTAACATACTGCTTGGTCACAATCTACATTCACTTCTAATATAATGGACAAAAAATGAATGTCTGATAGTTACTAAGAAAGATACTGTACCGATCTGAAGCTAACGAGAACAGATCATAATTCTATTCCATTCGATAATCACTCAAAGGAACACTTTCATTCACACATCACTTACTGTTTTTCACAAATTCAACTGTCTCCTCCTGATTCATGTTGGGCCTGTAGGCTGCATCAACATGACCCCAAACATAAGTGCTACCAGAACCTCCAACAGCAACTGGTTGACGGATTATCATACCCCCAAGAGGAATTGTGTACACCTGAAAATGATAAGAAAGTGATCTCCATTATCTAGAATAGTCATTCACATGAAAAAAGTTTATCAAGAGAAAAAGTAAAAAAGATCTGACTGTTTACCTGTCCACCCTTGGATTTATCCCATCCAGCAACTATAATCCCTGCCATCAACATGTCTCGGTAATTGTAACAGATCTCTTTGAATGTGTTAGCTGCAACTTGAACAAGAGGGGGCTCTCCCAGCTTCACCCTGTAAGACAATGAAGAAAATGAGTTTCAAATAAATATTACCTGGAGAGCTGTCACACTTTTGGTTCTCAAGATACTAGATTTGTAACACTTTTGGTTGTCATGACACTAGATTTGTAACAATGATATAGGAAAACTTTAAGGCCTACAACTGACAAATAAGTATCTGGCATTGCTCAAATCTACACTATGAGAACAAGAAGACAAAACACTCAAATTCTGAACTTCTATGCACATATTTCTGCCATTGTCACAGCACTGAGTCAACCTAATATAATAAAACTACCACTTACAAGGTCAAACAGAAAGATGAAAAGCTACAGGAAACATGCAAGATGAAACAATGTAAAAGATATAATACTGTATAGTGATGAAATATATTTACAGTAGATTACTGAGGCATAAATGACGTAGGGAAAAATTTACAGATGAGATTAAAAATATTCTGATACAGCAATGAGAATTTATGAAAACAAAATAGGTACAATTAACTGCATACTGAGTACTGTGACAACTCAATACTTTGTCACTGTCAGTGTATTCAATGCATTTTAATATGTATTCACAATTCATTCTAACATTCATTATATCCCCAAACATTTTGCTGGGATAAGGGATAGGGGAGAAAGAATACTTCCCATGCATTCCTCACATGTTGTAGAAGGCGACTAAAGGGGGCGGGAGCGGGGGGGCTAGAAACCCTCCCCTCCTTGTATTTTAACTTTCTAAAAGGGGAAACAGAAGGAGTCGTCAAGCGGGGAGTGTTCATCCTCCTCGAAGGCTCAGATTGGGGTGTCTAAATGTGTGTGGATGTAACATGTCTAAATGTGTGAGGATGTATCAAAGATGAGAAAAAAGGAGAGATAGGTAGTATGTTTGAGGAAAGGAACCTGGATGTTTTGGCTCTGAGTGAAACGAAGCTCAAGGGTAAAGGGGAAGAGTGGTTTAGGAATGTCTTGGGAGTAAAGTCAGGGGTTAGTGAGAGGACAAGAGCAAGGGAATGAGTAGCACTACTCCTGAAACAGGAGTGGTGGGAGTATGTGATAGAGTGTAAGAAAGTAAACTCTAGATTGATATGGGTAAAACTGAAAGTGGATGAAGAGCGATGGGTGATTATTGGTGCATATGCACCTGGGCATGAGAAGAAAGATCATGAAAGGCAAGTGTTTTGGGAGCAGCTGAGTGAGTGTGTTAGTAGTTTTGATGCACGAGACCGAGTTATAGTGATGGGTGATTTGAATGCAAAGGTGAGTAATGTGGCAGTTGAGGGAATAACTGGTGTACATGGGGTGTTCAGTGTTGTAAATGGAAATGGTGAAGAGCTTGTAGATTTATGTGCTGAAAAAGGACTGGTGATTGGGAATACCTGGTTTAAAAAGAGAGATATACATAAAGGTGAGGGCAAAGGATGTAAGGGGAGATGGGATGGAATGGGATGTATTTAGGAAAGCAGTGATGGCTTGCGCAAAAGAAACGTGGGAGGTGGGCAGATTAGAAAGGGTAGCAAGTGGTGGTATGAAGAAGTAAGATTATTAGTGAAAGAGATATGAAATAGGATTTACGCATTTCTTTGACTAGGTGTCATTTTTTCTGTCGTTTTTAGTCTTCTACAAATCCTGGGAGCCTTGAAGAATGTGTGGAAGTCGAGAACATTATCTCAGAAAGCAAAAATGGGTATGTTTGAAGGAACAGTGGTTCCAACAATGTTGTATGGTTGCGAGGCGTGGGCTATGGATAGAGTTGTGCGCAGGAGGATGGATGTGCTGGAAATGAGATGTTTGAGAACAATGTGTGGTGTAAGGTGGTTTGATCAAGTAAGTAACGTAAGGGTAAGAGAGATGTGTGGAAATAAAAAGAGCGTGGTTGAGAGAGCAGAAGAGGGTGTTTTGAAATGGTTTGGGCACATGGAGAGAATGAGTGAGGAAAGATTGACCAAGAGGATATATGTGTCGGAGGTGGAGGGAACGAGGAGAAGTGGGAGACCAAATTGGAGGTGGAAAGATGGAGTGAAAAAGCTTTTGTGTGATCGGGGCCTGAACATGCAGGAGGGTGAAAGGAGGGCACGGAATAGAGTGAAATGGATCGATGTGGTATACCGGGGTTGACGTGCTGTCAGTGGATTGAATCAGGGCATGTGAAGCGTCTGGGGTAAACCATGGAAAGCTGTGTAGGTATGTATATTTGCGTGTGTGGACGTATGTATATACATGTGTATGGGGGTGGGTTGGGCCATTTCTTTTGTCTGTTTCCTTGCGCTACCTCGCTAACGCAGGAGACAGCGACAAAGAAAAAAAAAAAATCATAAAGTTGAATTTTCTCTTTCTTTATAAAGTCTTCTACAATATGCAGTTCATAAAGATGAATTTTCTTTTGACAATCATTTTTGTATTTGTTAACTTTGGGTCACAGTATCTGCGAATTCATTTTTTTCATAAATGTTGAAGGCTCCAATCACACACTACAGTCCACACCAACTCCAGGTCATAACTGAAATGCAAAGAGGTTAATGGAGGGGAAAAAAGAGACAAGGAAAATTACTTCGAATTTTGGATAAGTAAAAAACACTTTTTTCAGAAAATGCCAGGTCAGTTATTGGGAAAGAGTAAAAAGAGGAACACAATTCCAAAGCTTTGAGTCGTAGGGAAAGAAACTGTTATCAAAACAGTCCATGACTGAACTGCCAACGACCACATAGTATTCATGTGATGCAGCAGTGCTGTGGTCTAGTTAATGGTGGGGCACACCAGCATCCAGCTCTCAGGAACAAAATGTGGTACTTTGCTCAATGACATTCTAGTTAAAAGGAATATTAAATACTCACTCTAAAATTTCCATGTGTGATGAGACAATATCAGCAATAGCCTGAGTGTCTGCTGCTGAACCAGAGCGGCAGCAGTAAATTCGATCTGTTACCCGTGTTAGCTTATCAGTGACACGATTCGAAACAAACGTTCCCATTGAGGTCCGAGAATCAGCACCTACTACCACACCCCCATCAAACTCCACTGCCATGATGGAAGTCTGAAAGTTAAAAATCATAAAAATGATACAACTGTATAGAAATCCTTAATGTGAATAGGCTAGATCTTCATTGATTTAGTTATATACAAGATAAAACTTGAATACTGGTGTTCAAGTGAGAAACTCAAAAAAATCTCAATGTTCAAAGTAAATATCACAACTTCATCTCAAAGAAAGATCTTACATACAAACGAGAGGTGAAGAGTATAGCAGTACATAAATATACATAGGGAGGTAAAGAGTACAGCAGTACACATATAAATAAGAGTCAATAAAATTTTTTTCATGCATTATGTATAATGTACTGAAACTAGAACTAACCATCCTCATTCAAGCCACATGGACTAACTCCAAGCTTTCCCTTTATCCCTTACTATGCCCTGGTTCAGCCCACTGATTGCACATCAGTCCCCTAACACAACAAAAATCCTAATCATTCTATTGAAAACAAGGCACTAGTTATCGTAAGTGTTCTGGATTTTTTTTGCTCATTCTCTTCGTATGTCAGCACCATTTCAGCACTCCCTGGTCAACCCTCCCAGGCAGACTGTACTCACCATGACACTTATCTCTTACACAATCAACTTACACCACATTGTGTCCCCAGGCATTTCATTTCCGATACATCCATCTTCCTTCTTTTTTAGCCTTCAAGGCCCAGGACTCACACCCATATACTACTACTAAAACTACTGCACTGTACTCAATCATCCATGGCTTGACCCTTGTACACAATGACCTCTCCTTCCAAACACTCCTTAATGCACCTAGAATCATAGTCCCCTATTCCAACATATGGCTGACTTCAGCCCCTACTGTTCTATCCATTTCCATGTCTATCCACTTTCCAAAGGTCCTCCATTTAAATTTACACTTATACTATCCTGTCTTGCTCCTCTGTTGCAACTCATCTCTACTTCTGTATACATATACTTTCAACAGTCTTCATTTACATACACTACCAGCCTCTGTCACAAGCTTCTGTAATATTTCTTTGTAGTCTACCACAAGCTTGGCCACCTGCAAACAGCAACTAATTCACCTCCTATGCACCTTAGCCCCATTCCCCAGAAAACTGTACTAAATAGAACTGATAGAATATAAATTGTATTCTGAACATCACATCACATAAAAATCTAAGAAAGCAAGTTTCATACCAGGAGTAAGAGCTTGTGAACATACAGACAAAATAAGTTTCAATTTACTAAATATGAGCATAGTCATACCCCATGCAGAACAAGTGTGCCATGAGGGCTCTGTGTAAAATACATAAATATGATAAAAAAAAATGTACTTAGTACAATCACTTATGAAAATAAGAACTACAGCTTTAGGACTAACCAAAATATCATAAGAAGATTAATTAAAACTAGTATTTTGAATATGATTATGAAAGGATACTATTTTTAGCACACAAAAGTCAAGAGGTCATAAATATACTTTCTGAAAAGAAACCAAGAAAGAATATCAGTTTGGCACATTCAAAAACACTATATAAGGTTATGGAGTCTAAAACATCAGAATGTTTTGGAAAGGTTAGATAAGTCTTCTTGTGAAAAATAAATGTAAACAGAGTGAGACTAACCTATAATGAAGATCAGGAGAAAGACCAGGTGCCATAAATGAACAACGCCTCCTACTATCATTCAACTATATAACTGAGTTTGCCTCATCTCTTAATCACGATTAACAAAATGCTGCGATACCAATCTACAGAGAAAACTAACCTATGGCATTAACTTCGGACACCTGAAAATTTAATATATTAATACCTACAAGTATCAGGCTCAAAAGTAAGGAGAATAAGAGAATATATGAATATATATATATATATATATATATATATATATATATATATATATATATATATATATATATATATAAACTATTGGTAGATAAATGCACCGATATGATTTTCGTAGAAACTACAAAGTTAAAATCGCCACTTCCTTAAACTACAAACTTATCAATACTTACACCTGTTAGTACTTCATTATTCATCCAGTCGGGCATTAAAGCATCCAAATGACTACCGGACATCTTTGAGGAATGATTTTGCACCGCTGCTAACGCCATGATGACAAGAGTTGTTGTAGGAGGTACGGGTGTAACGCAAATACTTCTTATGCTACTACAACATATAAATTCTAGAGGTACACCATTAGATTTCATTTCATTTTTCTTTACAAGAAATCTACCTTACATACAGTACATGTCAATATATCTATGTTATATGAATAAAAACTTGGTTTCAGTTGTACTGGAGTTTCTATGCCTATTGTTTACATGTATAGATTTGATACATGAATAGATTTTCAGAGCTTTTGTTTTACATTAATAGAATTTCTCTTAAATTAAAAAAATAATAAGGGCAAGAAATATCAATAATCCACAAAATTAATTGCTCTCCAATACATAGTTTCCAAATTAGGGAATAACATGCATTTACATTTGCTATAACTACCGAGAAATGTCTGAAATCTGAATCAGATAAAAAAGTGTATTTCAAACCAATTTATAACTGCGGTAACCTGTCGTGATATTAATAATAAAGATGCCGGGGTATCTATGATTGCGATGCCAAGATGTTTTACCAGCAGCTTACAATTTCTATTTATTTAAGGACAGTCTTTGTTATTGCAGTATTTCCAGTCTTGTCTAAAAAATGCATTAATGATTTTCTTTCGAAGTATTTCACTAATGTGCAAATAATGATATACAGTAATAATTTCTTATAATCTGTAAATGTTCATTAAAAGACATTTAGAAGCTGTAAATGTATACTAATCCATCAATTTTAATATAATGCTACAAATCTGAATAATTCTGCAAAGTATTAAATGCAATTCACATCTTTAAAAAAAAAAGTTAAAACTCCTGAAAAATTGTTGGTTCTGCTGAGGGAGACGTGTCAGTCGGAACTTTCGTAGGAAGTCGTTGTCAACAACATGTATCTGAGGGAGTTATTATCATTTCTGGGCATTTTGTCAATTATTGGCGTTGCCGAAAGTTATTTCATCACTGTAGACGCCCATGCTGAGGAATGCTTCTTCGAGAAAGTTACAACAGGAACAAAACTTGGTAAGTTCATATATCTTTTCGGGAACTTCGTCCAAACTTAGAGCATCTGGTATGAACTACTGTATTAAAGTATATGTTTGTCCAGTGTGAATTGTTCGTGAAGAAGATTTATTTTGTGTATGTTTGAGATAGGTTGTCTCCACTGCACCAGATGTAATTTTGTTTATATCTTTTGGTCTATAGTCTAAATCTAGTAAGGAGGGCAGTCTTTAGAATCTTGTAAGCTGACGTAGAATCTAAGGCATAAGCATTTACAGCATATGTGATCAATTATTTTTGTGTTTTAAGAAATGTGGCGTGTTGGTGAAATTTTGGTGCTCAGAGGAGGGTATTGACACAGTTAACTGGTAATTGTCTAGAATAACTCCGCATCTCTGTTCGAGTTGAGTGATTACTGATTTCTGTTCTGTAGTGTTATTGTGACATGTAAAGGAAACGGTAACATGCGGAGCATGATTTGGAATAGTATATTGTATTGAATGATATTGAATAAGTCAATACGTGTTTAGCATATCAGGGAGAATGTGGAGTTAGTGTGAAAGTAGGTAATGCACTTGTAGAAATATCATAAAGACGTATGAAAACCTTATAGAGTAGCAAAATGTTAGTAGAAACATACCAGCTTAATATTTTTCTCTTGCTGTGGATTGCTCAGTCTGTCATTTGTTGATGCCAGTGGTTATGTTAATGGTAAGTTTTTATGAATTTAATTAGTATATATTGACTAGAATATAAAACAGTAAGATAAATCTTGACTGCTACAGACCTCAGGTGAGTATTTTTGTTGATTTTTTTCCGTGCATTATTCACTGATACTGAGCCCCGAAAGTTTGTGGGAGTCTCCAGGATTGGGTTTTGTCAACGAGATGTAAAGAATATTTAAAGAAGTTATGAAAAGGAGAAAAAACTTGGAAGATTATCCATGTTTGTTGCTGTACAGGATTTTACATTTGGCACACCTTGCATGCTCGACATCTTACGTGTTTATCGACATTTTCTGACTCATACATCTTCTCTTTCCCATTATCAAAAGATCTTTATGAAATGAACTTTTTTGAGTGAGTGCATAGAGTTCAACATCCATTGAGTCAGTATCACCGTATTTAGTGCCCCAAAGACTTGGTAATCAGCCATTAACTGGCATGGGATGCTCCATGTATGTATGTCAGGGCCATATCTTCCAGCATTATGTTATATGGTTAACTTGGCTCTAGGATTCTTTCTTCATAAGGAAAAAGTATGTATTCCAATTGAATTGGAAAGGCAACCACTGTAAGTCCAGATAGAGTCCCTACAGGGTAATAAAATCTTCTTCATTATAAAGGTATCTGATACTGTAGGATTTTTTTCAGATGATAATTATAGTTTTATGTGAAATAGGCTCACCTGCAATACTGATAAAGTGCACTCCAATTTGAATGATGGTGGGAAGAGGCAGCTTGTATGTTATGGTATTAAGGCTCATGTAAGTGTTTGTAAAAGGGATGAAAGTATATTTTTTAAAACTCATTATTCAAAATGATACCTGTAAGACTCTCGTTTCCTTGTCCAATTTGAGCATTTGTCACATGGTACTGGTTGCCAATTGAACCTTCTGGAAATTAATAAATGTTTTTGAAACTGGAAAACCTGTCATCTTCCTACAGAGTTGCTATTTGATCCTGCCAACCACATATAAGTGAATATTGAAAATCATTATCTGTGCATTGATTTTACATACATACTGGGTACTTTAGGAATTTATTAAAAAAAAGGGGGTGACTGTATTGTTGACAGGTTGGTAAATGTATATTAAATGTATATATGATTCATGGTGAGGTGCCTGAGGATTGGTGGAATGCTTGCATAGTGCCATTGTACAAAGGCAAAGGGGATAAGAGTGAGTGCTCAAATTACAAAGGTATAAGTTCGTTGAGTATTCCTGGTAAATTATATGGGAGGGTATTGATTGAGAGGGCGAAGGCATGTACAGAGCATCAGATTGGGGAAGAGCAGTGTGGTTTCAGAAGTGGTAGAGGATGTGTGGATCAGGTGTTTGCTTTGAAGAATGTATGTGAAAAATACTTAGATAAACAAATGGATTTGTATGTAGCATTTATGGATCTGGAGAGGGCATATGATAGAATTGATAGAGATGCTCTGTGGAAGGTTTTAAGAATATATGGTGTGGGAGGCAAGTTGTTAGAAGCAGTGAAAAGTTTTTATCGAGGATGTGGGGCATCTGTACGTGTAGGAAGAGAGGAAAGTGATTGGTTCTCGGTGAATGTGGGTTTGCGGCAGGGGTGTGTGATGTCTCCATGGTTGTTTAATTTGTTTATGGATGGGGTTGTTAGGGAGGTGAATGCAAGAGTTTTGGAAAGAGGGGCAAGTATGCAGTCTGTTGTGGATGAGAGAGCTTGGGAAGTGAGTCAGTTGTTGTTCGCTGATGACACAGCGCTGATGGCTGATTCATGTAAGGAACTGCAGAAGCTGGTGACTGAGTTTGGTAAAGTGTGGGAAAGAAGAAAGTTGAGAGTAAATGTGAATAAGAGCAAGGTTATTAGGTACAGTAGGGTTGAGGGTCAAGTCAATTGGGAGGTAAGTTTGAATGGAGAAAAACTGGAGGAAGTGAAGTGTTTTAGATATCTGGGAGTGGATTTGGCAGCGGATGTAACCATGGAAGCAGGAGTGAATCATAGGGTGGGGGAGGAGGCGAAAATCCTGGGAGCCTTGAAGAATGTGTGGAAGTCGAGAACATTATCTCTGAAAGCAAAAATGGGTATGTTTGAAGGAATAGTGGTTCCAGCAATGTTGTATGGTTGCGAGGCGTGGGCTATGGATAGAGTTGTGCGCAGGAGGATGGATGTGCTGGAAATGAGACGTTTGAGGACAATGTGTGGTGGGAGGTGGTTTGATCGAGTAAGTAACGTAAGAGTAAGAGAGATGTGTGGAAATAAAAAGAGTGTGGTTGAGAGAGCAGAAGAGGGTGTTTTGAAATGGTTTGGGCACATGGGGAGAATGAGTGAGGAAAGATTGACCAAGAGGATATATGTGTCGGAGGTGGAGGGAACGAGGAGAAGTGGGAGACCAAATTGGAGGTGGAAAGATGGAGTGAAAAAGATTTTTTGTGATCGGGGCCTGAACATGGAGGAGGGTGAAAGGAGGGCAAGGAATAGAGTGAATTGGATCGATGTGGTATACCGGGGTTGACGTGCTGTCAGTGGATTGAATCGGGGCATATGAAGCGTCTAGGGTGAACCATGGAAAGCTGTGTAGGTGTGTATATTTGCGTGTGTGGACGTATGTATATACATGTGTATGGGGGTTGGTTGGGCCATTTCTTTCGTCTGTTTCCTTGTGCTACCTTGCAAACGCGGGAGACAGCGACAAAGCAAAAAAAAAGAAAAAAGAAGTTTGTTGAGTATTCCTGGTAAATTAAATGAGAGGGTATTGATTGAGAGGGTGAAGGCATGTACAGAGCTTCAGATTGGGGAAGAGCAGTGTGGTTTCAGAAGTGGTAGAGGATGTGTGGATCAGGTGTATGCTTTGAAGAATGTATGTGAGAAATACTTAGAAAAGCAAATGGATCTGTATGTAGCATTTATGGATCTGGAGAAGGCATATGATGGAGTTGATAGAGATGCTCTCTGGAAGGTATTAATAATATATGGTATGGGAGGCAAATTGTTAGAAGCAGTGAAAAGTTTTTATTTAGGATGTAAGGCATTTGTACATGTAGGAAGAGTTGAAAGTGATTGGTTCTCAGTGAATTTAGGTGTGCGGCAGGGGTGTGTGATGTCACCATGGTTGTTTAATTTGTTTATGATAAGATGGGGTTGTTAGGGAGGTGAATGGAAGAGTTTTGGAAAGAGGGGCAAGTATGCAGTCTGTTGTGGATGAGAGAGCTTGGGAAGTGAGTCAGTTGTTGTTCGCTGATGGTATACAGCACTGGTGGCTGATTTATGTGAGAAACTGCAGAAGCTGGTGACTGAGTTTGGTAAAGTGTGTGAAAGAAGAAAGTTGAGAGTAAATGTGAATAAGAGCAAGGTTATTAGGTACAGTAGGTTTGAGAGTCAAGTCAATTGGGAGGTGAGTTTGAATGGAGAAAAACTGGAGGAAGTAAAGTGTTTTAGATATCTGGGAGTGGATTTGGCTGCGGATGGATCCATGGAAGCGGAAGTGAATCATAGGGTGGGGGAGGGGGCGAAAATCCTGGGAGCCTTGAAGAGTGTGTGGAAGTCGAGAACATTATCTCGGAAAGCAAAAATGGGTATGTTTGAAGGAATAGTGGTTCCAACAATGTTTTATGGTTGCGAGGTGTGGGCTATGGATAGAGTTGTGCGCAGGAGGGTGGATGTGCTGGAAATGAGATGTTTGAGGACAATATGTGGTGTGAGGTGGTTTGTTCAAGTAAGTAATAATAGGGTAAGAGAGATGTATGGTAATAAAAAGAGTGTGGTTGAGAGAGCAAAAGAGGGTGTTTTGGGCACATGGAGAGAATGAGTGAGGAAAGATTGATCAAGAGGATATATGTGTCGGAGGTGGAGGGAACGAGAAGTGGGAGACCAAATTGGAGGTGGAAAGATGGAGTGAAAAAGATTTTGAGTGATTGGGGCCTGAACATGCAGGAGGGTTAGAGGCGGGCAAGGAATAGAGTGGATTGGATCGATGTGGTATACCGGGGTCGACGTGCTGTCAGTGGATTGAATCAGGGCATGTAAGGCGTCTGGGGTAAACCATGGAAAGTTCTGTGGGGCCTGGATGTGGAAATTGAGCTGTGGTTTTGGGCATTATTACATGACAGCTAGAGACTGAGTGTGAACGAATGGGGCCTTTGTTGTCTTTTCCTAGCGCTACCTCGCACCCATGAGGGGGAAGGGGGATGTTATTCCATGTGTGGCGAGGTGGCGATGGGAATAAAGAAAGGGAGACAGTATGAATTATGTACATGTGTATATATGTATATGTCTGTGTGTATATATATATGTGTACATTGAGATGTATAGGTATGTATATTTGAGTGTGTGGACGTGTATGCATATACATGTGTATGGGGGTGGGTTGGGCCATATCTTTCGTCTGTTTCCATGCGCTACCTCGCAAACGCGGGAGACAGTGACAAAGCAAAAAAAAAAAATTATATATATATATATATATATATATATATATATATATATATATATATATATATATATATATATATATATTTTCTTTTTTTTTTTCTTTCGTACTATTCGCCATTTCCCGCATTAGCGAGGTAGCGTTAAGAACAGAGGACTGGGCCTTTGAGGGAATATCCTCACCTGGCCCCCTTATCTGTTCCTTCTTTTGGAAAATTGAAAAAAAAAGATAGGGGAGGATTTCCAGCCACCCGCTCCCTCCCCTTTTAGTCGCCTTCTACGACACGCAGGGAATACGTGGGAAGTATTCTTTCTCCCCTATCCCCAGGGATAATATATATATATATCTTTCAAACTATTCGCCATTTCCCGCATTAGCAAGGTAGCGTTAAGAACAGAGGACTGGGCCTTTGAGGGAATACCCTCACCTGGCCCAATTCTCTGTTCCTTCTTTTGGAAAATTGAAAAAAAAAAAAAAAAAAACCGAGGTGAGGATTTCCAGCCCCCTGCTCCCTCCCCTTTTAGTCGCCTTCTACGACACGCAGAGGATACGTGGGAAGTATTCTTAATCCCCTATCCCCAGGGATATATATATATATATATATATATATATATATATATATATATATATATATATATATATATATATATATATTTTCTTTCTTTTCTTTCAAACTATTCGCCATTTCCCGCATTAGCGAGGTAGCGTTAAGAACAGAGGAGTGGGCCTCTGAGGGAATACCCTCACCTGGCCCAGTTCTCTGTTCCTTCTTTTGGAAAATTAAAAAAAAACGAGAGGAGAGGATTTCCAGCCCCCCCGCTCCCTCCCACTTTAGTCGCCTTCTACGACATGCAGGGAATACGTGGGAAGTATTCTTTCTCCCCTATCCCCAGGGAACACACACACACACACACACACACACACACACACACACACACACACACACATATATATATATATATATATATATATATATATATATATATTTTTTTTTTTTTTTTTTTTTTTTTTCATACTATTCGCCATTTCCCGCGTTTGCGAGGTAGCGTTAAGAACAGAGGACTGGGCCTTAGAGGGAAAATCCTCACCTGGCCCCCTTCTCTGTTCCTTCTTTTGGAAAATAAAAAAAAAAAAACGAGAGGGGAGGATTTCCAGCCACCCGCTCCCTCCCCTTTTAGTCGCCTTCTACGACACGCAGGGAATACGTGGGAAGTATTCTTTCTCCCCTATCCCCAGGGATATATATATATATATATATATATATATTTTTTTTTTTTTTTTTTTTTTTATACTTTGTCGCTGTCTCCCGCGTTTGCGAGGTAGCGCAAGGAAACAGACGAAAGAAATGGCCCAACCCCCCCCCCCCCCCCCATACACATGTACATACACACGTCCACACACGCAAATATACATACCTACACAGCTTTCCATGGTTTACCCCAGACGCTTCACATGCCTTGATTCAATCCACTGACAGCACGTCAACCCCTGTATACCACATGACTCCAATTCACTCTATTCCTTGCCCTCCTTTCACCCTCCTGCATGTTCAGGCCCCGGTCACACAAAATCTTTTTCACTCCATCTTTCCACCTCCAATTTGGTCTCCCTCTTCTCCTCGTTCCCTCCACCTCCGACACATATATCCTCTTGGTCAATCTCTCCTCACTCATTCTCTCCATGTGCCCAAACCATTTCAAAACACCCTCTTCTGCTCTCTCAACCACGCTCTTTTTATTTCCACACATCTCTCTTACCCTTACGTTACTTACTCGATCAAACCACCTCACACCACACATTGTCCTCAAACATCTCATTTCCAGCACATCCATCCTCCTGCGCACATCTCTATCCATAGCCCACGCCTCGCAACCATACAACATTGTTGGAACCACTATTCCCTCAAACATACCCATTTTTGCTTTCCGAGATAATGTTCTCGACTTCCACACATTTTTCAAGGCTCCCAAAATTTTCGCCCCCTCCCCCACCCTATGATCCACTTCCGCTTCCATGGTTCCATCCGCTGACAGATCCACTCCCAGATATCTAAAACACTTCACTTCCTCCAGTTTTTCTCCATTCAAACTCACCTCCCAATTGACTTGACCCTCACCCCTACTGTACCTAATAACCTTGCTCTTATTCACATTTACTCTCAACTTTCTTCTTCCACACACTTTACCAAACTCAGTCACCAGCTTCTGCAGTTTCTCACATGAATCAGCCACCAGCGCTGTATCATCAGCGAACAACAACTGACTCACTTCCCAAGCTCTCTCATCCCCAAGAGACTTCATACTTGCCCCTCTTTCCAGGACTCTTGCATTTACCTCCCTTACAACCCCATCCATAAACAAATTAAACAACCATGGAGACATCACACACCCCTGCCGCAAACCTACATTCACTGAGAACCAATCACTTTCCTCTCTTCCTACACGTACACATGCCTTACATCCTCGATAAAAACTTTTCACTGCTTCTAACAACTTGCCTCCAACACCATATATTCTTAATACCTTCCACAGAGCATCTCTATCAACTCTATCATATGCCTTCTCCAGATCCATAAATGCTACATACAAATCCATTTGCTTTTCTAAGTATTTCTCACATACATTCTTCAAAGCAAACACCTGATCCACACATCCTCTACCACTTCTGAAACCGCACTGCTCTTCCCCAATCTGATGCTCTGTATATGCCTTCACCCTCTCAATCAATACCCTCCCATATAATTTACCAGGAATACTCAACAAACTTATACCTCTGTAATTTGAGCACTCACTCTTATCCCCTTTGCCTTTGTACAATGGCACTATGCACGCATTCCGCCAATCCTCAGGCACCTCACCATGAGTCATACATACATTAAATAACCTTACCAACCAGTCAACAATACAGTCACCCCCTTTTTTAATAAATTCCACTGCAATACCATCCAAACCTGCTGCCTTGCCGGCTTTCATCTTCCGCAAAGCTTTTACTACCTCTTCTCTGTTTACCAAATCAATTTCCCTAACCCTCTCACTTTGCACACCACCTCGACCAAAACACCCTATATCTGCCACTCTGTCATCAGACACATTCAACAAACCTTCAAAATACTCATTCCATCTCCTTCTCACATCATCGCTACTTGTTATCACCTCCCCATTTACGCCCTTCACTGAAGTTCCCATTTGCTCCCTTGTCTTACGCACCCTATTTACCTCCTTCCAGAACATCTTTTTATTCTCCCTAAAATTTACTGATAGTCTCTCACCCCAACTCTCATTTGCCCTTTTTTTCACCTCTTGCACCTTTCTCTTGACCTCCTGTCTCTTTCTTTTATACTTCTCCCACTCAATGATAGCATGAAGGTGAAACCGTACCCCAGCAGTTCATACAATTATATCTAACATGTAATTTTTCTATAAATGTGGCACAACATATTTCGTGCAGACAATCCACATCAGGTGCCAGCACTTAACAAAGTTATTTAAATCCCAACATCACACTTGAGTCCCGCCGTCCAGAAATCCTCCCCTCCTTGTATCAACTTTCTAAAATGGGAAACAGAAGAAGGAGTCACGCGGGGAGTGCTCATCCTCCTCGAAGGCTCAGAGTGGGGTGCCTAAATGTGTGTGGATGTAACCAAGATGTGAAAAAAGGAGAGATAGGTAGTATGTTTGAGGAAAGGAACCTGGATGTTTTGGCTCTGAGTGAAACGAAGCTCAAGGGTAAAGGGGAAGAGTGGTTTGGGAATGTCTGGGGAGTAAAGTCAGGGGTTAGTGAGAGGACAAGAGCAAGGGAAGGAGTAGCAATACTCCTGAAACAGGAGTTGTGGGAGTATGTGATAGAATGTAAGAAAGTAAATTCTCGATTAATATGGATAAAACTGAAAGTTGATGGAGAGAGGTGGGTGATTATTGGTGCATATGCACCTGGGCATGAGAAGAAAGATCATGAGAGGCAAGTGTTTTGGGAGCAGCTGAATGAGTGTGTTAGTGGTTTTGATGCACGAGACCGGGTTATAGTGATGGGTGATTTGAATGCAAAGGTGAGTAATGTGGCAGTTGAGGGAATAATTGGTATACATGGGGTGTTCAGTGTTGTAAATGGAAATGGTGAAGAGCTTGTAGATTTATGTGCTGAAAAAGGACTGATGATTGGGAATACCTGGTTTAAAAAGCGAGATATACATAAGTATACTTATGTAAGTAGGAGAGATGGCCAGAGAGCGTTGTTGGATTACGTGTTAATTGACAGGCGTGCGAAAGAGAGACTTTTGGATGTTAATGTGCTGAGAGGTGCAACTGGAGGGATGTCTGATCATTATCTTGTGGAGGCTAAGGTGAAGATTTGTATGGGTTTTCAGAAAAGAAGAGTGAATGTTGGGGTGAAGAGGGTGGTGAGAGTAAGTGAGCTTGGGAAGGAGACCTGTGTGAGGAAGTACCAGGAGAGACTGAGTACAGAATGGAAAAAGGTGAGAACAATGGAAGTAAGGGGAGTGGGGGAGGAATGGGATGTATTTAGGGAATCAGTGATGGATTGCGCTAAAGATGCTTGTGGCATGAGAAGAGTGGGAGGTGGGTTTTGCAGGGAAAAAATGCAATTGAGTGGGAGATGTATAAAAGAAAGAGACAGGAGGTCAAGAGAAAGGTGCAAGAGGTGAAAAAAAGGGCAAATGAGAGTTTGGGTGAGAGAGTATCATTAAATTTTAGGGAGAATATATATATATATATACACATATATGTATATCCCTGGGGATAGGGGAGAAAGAATACATCCCACCTATTCCCTGCGTATTGTAGAATGCGGCTAAAGGAAGAGAGTGGGAGGCTGGAAATCCAACCAACTAGTTTTTGATTTTCCAAAAGAAGGAACAGAGAAGGGGGTCAAGTGAGGATTTCCCTCAAAGGCACATTCCTCTGTTCTTAATGCTACCTTGCTAACGCGGGACACAAGGGGAAAGGGGAGTGGTGGGAGGAATGGGATGTATTTAGGAAAGCAGTGATGGCTGTCGCAAAAGATGCTTGTGGCTTGAGAAGCGTGGGAGGTGGGTAGATTAGAAAGGGTAGTGAGTGGTGGCATGAAGAAGTAAGATTATTAGTCAAAGAAAAGAGAGAGGCATTTGGACGAATTTTGCAGGGTTATAGTGCAAATGACTGGGAGATGTATAAAAGAAAGAGGCAGGAGGTCAAGAGAAAGGTGGAAGAGGTGAAAAAGAGGGCAAATGAGAGTTGGGGTAAGAGAGTATCATTAAATTTTAGGGAGAATAAAAAGATGTTTTGGAAGGAGGTAAATAAAATGCATAAGACAAGAGAACAAATGGGACCATCGGTGAAGGGGGCTAATGTGGAGGTGATGATAAGTAGTGGTGATATGAGGAGATGGAGTGAGTATTTTGAAGGTTTGTTGAATGTGTTAGATGATATAGTGGCAGATATAGGGTGTTTTGGTTGAGATGGTGTGCAAAGTGAGAGAGTTAGGAAGAATGATTTGGTAAAGAGAGAAGAGGTAGTAAAAGTTTGTTGGGTATTCCTGGTAAATTATATGGGAGGGTATTGATTGAGAGGGTGAAGGCATGTACAGAGCATCAGATTGGGGAAGAGCAGTGTGGTTTCAGAAATGGTAGAGGATGTGCTTTGAAGAATGTATATGAGAAATACTTGGAAAAGCAAATGGATTTGTATGTAGCATTTATGGATCTGGAGAAGGCATATGATAGAGTTGATAGAGATGCTCTGTGGAAGGTATTAAGAATATATGGTGTGGGAAGCAGGTTGTTAGAAAGAGTGAAAAGTTTTTATTGAGTATGTAAGGCATGTGTACGAGTAGGAAGAGAGGAAAGTAATTGGTTCTCAGTGAATGTCGGTTTGTGGCAGGGGTGCGTGATGTCTCCATGGTTGTTTAATTTGTTTATGGATGGGGCTGTTAGGGAGGTGAATGCAAGAGTTTTGGAGAGAGGGGCAAGTATGCAGTCTGTTGTGGACGAGAGAGCTTGGGAAGTGAGTCAGTTGTTGTTCGCTGATGATACAGTGCTGGTGGCTGATTCGTGTGAGAAACTGCAGAAACTGGTGACTGAGTTTGGTAAAGATTGTGAAAGAAGAAAACTGAGAGTGAATGTGAACAAGATCAAGGTTATTAGATACAGTAGGGTTGAGGGACAAGTCAATTGGGAGGTAAGTTTGAATGGAGAAAAACTGGAGGGAGTGAAGTGTTTTAGATTTCTGTGAGTGGATTTGGCAGCGGATGGAACCATTGAAGTGGAAACGAGTCACAGGGTGGGGGAGGGGGTGAATGTTCTGGGAGCATTGAAAAATGTGTGGAAGGCGAGAACATTCTCTCAGAAAGCAAAAATGGGTATGTTTGAAGGAATAGTGATTCCAACAATGTTATATGGTTGCAAGGCGTGGGCATTAGATAGAGTTGTGCGGAGAAGGGTTGGATGTGTTGGAAATGAGGTGCTTGAGGACAATATGTGGTGTGAGGTGGTTTGATCGAGTAAGTAATGAAAGGGTAAGAGAGATGTGTGGTAATAAAAAGAGTGTGGTTGAGAGAGCAGAAGAGGGTATTTTGAAATGGTTTGGTCACATGGAGAGAATGAGTGAGGAAAGATTGACAAAGAGGATATATGTGTCACAGGTGGAGGGAACGAGAAATGGGAGACCAAATTGGAGGTGGAAGGATGGAGTGAAAAAGATTTTGAGCGATCAGGTCCTAAACGTACTGGAGGGTGAAAGGTGAGGAAGGAATAGAGTGGATTATAACGATGTGGTATACCAGGCTCGATGTGCTGTCAATCGATTGAACCAGGGCATGTGAAGCGTCTGGATTAAACCATGAAAAATTTATGGGGCCTGGATGTGGAAAGGGAGCTGTGGTTTCAGTGCATTACACATGACAGCTAGAGACTGAGTGTGAATGAATGTGGCCTTTTGTCCTTTCCAAGCACTACCTCGTGGAGGGAGGGAGGGAGGATGCTATTTCATGTGTGGGAGGGGTAGCAATAGGGATGAATAAAGGCAGAAAGTATGAATTGTGTGAATTTGTATATGTATGTATGTATGTATGTATATGTATACGTTAAAATGTATAGGTATGTATATGTGCGTGTGTTGACGTGTATCTAAATACATGTGTATGCGGGTGGGTTAGGCTGTTCTTTCGTCTGTTCCTTGTGCTACCTCACAAACGCGGGAGACAGCAACAAAGTATAATAAAAAAAAGATAAAAAAAATGCATGTACGTATGTACATATGCATGTGGGTAGGTTGGGCCATTCTTTTGTCTGTTTCCTTGTACTACCTCACTAACGCGGGAGACAGCGTCAAAGTATAATAAAATATGAATAGATTATTCATACTTACTGGCTTTCATCCATTCCTGGCGCTGCCTTGCTCCACAGGAAAATGCAATCGCTACCCTCTGCTTCAGTGAGGTAGCGCCAGCAAAACAGAAAAAAGGCCACATTAGTTCACATGCAGTCTCTAGCTGTCATGTGTAATGCACCAAAACCACAGCTCCCTATCCACAATTAGGCCTCCTTGTATCATAGAAGGCGATCAAGTGTGTGTGTGTGACACAGAATATCATAATAGATCCATGATCTCTTGAATGGTTCTAGAAACACCACTAGGAAAGGGAAACATGAAAATCTTAAGCACTTTTGTGTATTGGCACATCTTAAGGGAACTGGTTACAGAGTGAGCAAATAGAAACAATTGTGATTATGTATACAGAGCTGTAGGAAACATTGAATAGGGTCATGTAAGCTTGTAATTTGTGTGAAGTGAGATTGGCACTATGGTCCACTTGACCCACCCCCTATTATACCTTGACATGACAAATTGTGATTGACCTCTCTCAGGTTATCCTTGTGTCAGGTGTTACCTGTGTAAGGTCATTCATATATGTCAGGAATTGTTTCCTAACTCACAGATATGCTGTTTACTGTGCCAAGATTTTATATATGATCCAGACCATATATAGCATGTTTGTAGTCAACTGCCAGAGGCATCCCATACTTTAAAGGGAACATCAGCCATCAATTTGTTAACTTTCTGACAGCTGAAGACAACAAACCTGTTGTGAGATATAGTAATAATGTTTATTTTGATCCAGTTTCTGCTAATCAAATTGGTGTATAAGTTGCATTCACTCTTGCCTTTGGATTTTGTCTTGGAAACTTGGTTCCTCCTCTTTACAGTGATGGACAAGACCATGACATTTCTAAAGTAAGTTCCTCAATAGCTGATGAGAAAAGAGAAAAAGGTTGGTGCTCATTGTTGAAGAAAAATTAGATGATGTAACTGAGGCTCATTCTTTTATCCAGATGCTTCTGTTCTTTAACCATTTGTAGCTCCCAGGGTAGTAGTATGTTTTATTGTGTACTGTATGTATTTAATCCTGAGGATAGGGGAGATATAACACTATTCATAAATATCCTGTGTTTTTTAACAGGTAACTAAGAGGGTTTGAAGTAATGCTGGAAATCCTTTTTTGTATCATTACTTTCCAAAAGAAGGAATATTTGGAAGGAGTATTGCTTTTCCAAGATACTGTCACCTATTCCTGACAGGAAATGGAGAACAGGTTTTAAAGAAGGACTTGTTTCTCCAACTTTAGCAAAGTAGCATCAGGAACAAATAAGCAGCAGCTTCATTTGAACTCGTCTGTCATACTGAAACCATCATATATCATCCATAGCCAAGTTCTAATCATCTTTTGCATGATATAGAATGTGACAAGAGTTAGGAGGAGGGGGAAATGAAAATATTTCTCTTATAGTAACTTCTGAAGATTAGGCCTAGAGAGAACCAAAGAGCCAAGCAAGGATTTTTTTGAAGTCCCAATTGTCTGTTCTTGATGCCCCCCCCCCCCCCCTCTCTGGTGAGAAAGGTGAAAAAAAGTAGATATTATTTCTCTGATATTCACAGAAGAGTATGGATTTCCTGATTTTATGAGAGGTGCTTAGTAGAGGGATAGCTTTTTCCACCCAAGAGGATTTGGATTATCCTTGAAGTACCTAAGAAAGAAGAGGTAATAGACATTGTATCTAAAGTCCCTGTTGAGTTGAGATATTCCTCCTAGAGTAGGGCTTGTTCCTTTATACGTTTAATGGTCACTCATTTAGCTACATGTGTACCAGAATCCTTAATACATGATAATGTAATTTTCCATTCAAATTCTTTTATTGTTCTTCCACGCTTTAACCCATTTTTGACTTCTCATTTATTTATACATTTGTTTATTCATGAAAACACAAGACTTACCTACTTGTCTTTTGCAGGGTTAGCTTTTGAAGTAGCTGAAGGTGGCTTTCTTGACATAGATATCAAGATTTACAGCCCTGATGGAAAGACCATTCATGAAGGTGAACGTGAATCCAATGGCCGATACACATTTCCTGCCAGCATGGATGGCGTTTACACTTACTGCTTCTCAAACAAAATGTCTACCATGACCCCCAAGATTGTTATGTTCTCTATGGAGCTTGGTGAAGAATCCAAATCTGATCACGGTGCTGCAAATACTGAGGAAGGTGAGATATTAAAGATAAACTACGTAAGGAGATAACAGTAGGACTAATTTATAGTCCCTCACACAGATACCAGAGGTAGAAAAAAGGTTTTATTATCAGTTAGCAAAAAATTTTAATGAATGATATTCTCTCATATAAGGTTTTAACATACTGTTATCAAAGTGGGAGGATCACTTTCCAGTAGCTCTGGGTGAGGACTTTACCTAGATTTTCTTGATAGTGCCCTCATCCAATTAGATGAGAAACCTACTCACAATGAGAATATATTCAGTTTTAACTGCAGATGAGGATCTTGTTAATGATGTTGAAGTTCGAGAAAAGTTTGGTACATGTGATCATTGACAAATTACTTTTTAGGCGCTTTCAACACTACATTTGATGTTGGTCAACTTGACAGTCGTTAAAAGTACCTGATTCTAAAAATGCAAATTTTCATGATCTTTGCATTGCTCTTGGCAGGCAAACCTGGGATATGGTCAATGACGATTACATGAACATAGCTTGGAAAACCTTAAGTAAAGCCCTTAAAGCATTGGAGGGATCATACGTGCCAATTCGTAGTGGATAGTACATTTCTAAAATGAAGCCTAGGTGGTGGAATGGTGAAATAAAAAAGTACCCTTTGTCTAAGAAATTATATCATAAGAAACCCAGGATTCCAATAACCAACATGATAAGAGTAAGTCATATAAATTTGGGTAGAGAAATCAAGTGTTTTATATAATAAAGCAAATGTCAATATAAAGTGTATATTTCTGAAAAAAGCAAAAGAAACCCAAAGGAGTTTTACACTTATATTAGAAGCTAGAGAGTCATTACCCAGTCCTGTTTTTTTTTCATACTTGATTGCCATTTCCAGCTTTAGTGAGGTAGTGCCATGGAACAGAAGAGAGGCCACATCTACTTACATCCATTTGCTAGCTGTTATGTGTAATGTACCAAAACCACAGATCCGTATCACAACCAAACCTCACAGACCTTTCCATGTTTTATCCTGTATGCTTCACTTACTCTGGTTCAATCCATTGACAGCATGTGGACCCCAGTATACCATACTGTTCCAATAAACTATCCTGTGTATGCCTTTCACACTCCTATATGTTCAGGCCTCTATTGCCCAATATCTTTTTCACTCCATCCCTCTATCTTTGATTTGGTCTCCCTGTTCTTTTTCCCTTACTTCGACACATATATTCTATTTCTCACCCTTTCCTCACTCATTCTCTCCTCATTTGTCCAGACCATTTCAGCACCACCTATTCTGCTCTCTCAACCACACACTCATTATTACCACACATATCTCCTACCCTTTCATTACTTATTGATCATACTTAGTTAATCAAACCACCCTCCTCCGCACTGTCTTATCTATAGCCCATGCCTTACATCCATATGATGTTGTTGGGACTACCATTCCTTCAGACATACCTATTTTTGCCCTCACTGATAATGTTCTCTTTTTCCACACATTCTTCAGTGCTCACATTACCTTCACCATCTTTGACTGACTTCCACTTATGTGGTTCCATTCACTGCCATGTTCACTCCTAGATATCTAAAACTTTTCACTTCCTCCAGTTTTTCTCATTCAAACTCACGCCCCAACTAACCTGCCCCTCAGCTTTGCTCAACCTAATAACCTTGCTTTTATTCACATTCACTCTCAACTTTCTCCTTTCTTTTACTCATCCAAATACAGTCACTAATTTCTGTAGTTCCTCACTTGAATCTGCTACCAGTGCTGTATCATCAGCAAACAACAACTGACTTATTTCCCAGACCCTCTCATCCCTCTTGACTGCATACTTGCCTCTTTCTCCAAGACTCCTGTAATTACCTCCCTTATCACCCCATCCATAAACAAATTGAATGGCAATGGTGCTACACCATATATTCTTGAGACCTTCCACAAAGCATCTCTATCAACCCTGTTGTATACCTTCTCCAGATTTATAAATGCCGCATTAAAATCCATCTATTTTTGAGAGTATTTCTCACGCTCAATCTTTAAAGCAAACACCTGATCCACACATCCTCTACCACTTGTGAAACTGGTCCTCTCCAATCTGATGCTCTATACATGCCTTCATCCTCTCAATCAATACCCTCTAATGCAACTTACCAGGTGTACTCAACATATTTATGCCTTTATCCCCTTGCCTTTGTACAGTGGCACTATACATGTATTCTGCCAATCCTCAGGCACCTCACTATGATCCATCCATGTATGCATACACACACATTGAAAATCCTTACAAACCAATAAACATTACAGTCACCTTCTTTCTTGATAAATTCTCCTGCAATACCATCCACGCTGGCAACCTTGCCATATTTCATCTTGTGCAAAGCTTTTACCACCACTGCTTTCTTCATGAAACCACTCTCCATGACTCTCACTTCACATACCACCCCGTCCAAAACACCTTATATCTGCTACTCTGTCATCAACACAATTAACAATCCTTCAGAATACTCACACAATCTCCTCACTTCATCACTTCCTGTTAACACTTTTTCTTTGCGCCTTTCACTGATGTTCTCATTTGTTCTCTTGTCTTTTGCACTTTATTTACCTCCTGCCAAAATATCTTATTCTCCCTAAAGTTTACAGATGCTCACACACCCAAGTACTCCATGTGTAAACAGAGCAGCTGTTCAGAAGAAAAGAAGTTTTGACTTTAAACAGGATACCCAATTTCTTACAGACTTAGCTATTCCTGTTATGTCGGGTTTCCAAGAAAGAGTGGATGTTACGACAATACCAAGTAAGTTCATTGAGAGAAGAGGTGGAATTGCAGAACCATTAAAGGAGAGACAAGAGTTGTGAGGAGTTTTCGATAGACAGATGGGTAGAAACTGGGTCGAGGAAGCATTAAACTGAACTGGATTTCATCTACCCCGCCGAGATATCCTGTCTGATTTTATTGAGAAAGCTGTGTCAAGAGTAGATACAGATCGAGTGAGAGAAGACAGGGCAAAATTGAAGAATGTGGATGAATGTGGTGTTGAGTCATTAGCTTATGAGTGCATTTGATTATTTATGGAGAAGAGGAAATGTTGAAAAAAAGGAGAAAAAGTGTATGGGACAGGACAAAACCTTGGGAGACACCACTGTTGATGGAGAAATGGGAGCATGCTGATCCATCAACAACCACAGAGATAGATCAGCCGGAGAGGAAGCTAGATATGAAAGAGCATAGTGAGGGAAGGGAGCTGAGAGATGAGACCTCAGTGCCACCCCCTTTCAAAAGCTCTGGATATGTCAAGGGCAACTACATGTCTCCCCAAAATCTTTCAGGGATGATGACCAGACATTAGTAAGATAGGAAAGAATATCACCTGTGGATCTCTCCTTATGGAGGCCATGCTGATGATCAGGGAGAGAACTGTTATTTTTGAGGTGTTTGAGGATATGGGAGTTAAGGAGGGATTCAGAAGCTTTGGAAACAGTAGATGTCAAAGCAGTAGGATGGCAGAAGGGTGAGAATGGTCACCCTTCTTAGGGATGTGATGTATCAGTGCATGCATCCAAGGAGAAGGAAAAGTTTTGTTCTTTAAATTGAAATGGAACAGACAAGCAAGCACAGGTGCAAGTTCAGAGGCACACTCTTTCAGTACACACCGATGGATGCCATTGGGTACGAAATCACTGCTTGTGTCCAGAAAGAGAGATGTGCTTTTTGGACAGTCCAAAAAAGATTACGGGGAGGGGCATAGGATTAGCAAGAGGAAACCAGGGGATGAATGGATGTTAGAGTCACCCAAGGTGGAGTTAGGGAAGAAATGTTACCAATGAGAATTGCTTTGTCTGTGGGAGAGTCAGCTATAATACCGTCAGAATGGAAAAGTGAAGGAAAGGTAGAGCAGCAGAAGTTGCTAGAGATTCCTGTAGCTAAAGACCAGGAAGGCCTATCACTGGATGACAAGGAGAGGTTACTGCACTTCCTTTTAATAGAAAAATGCTTTGCCTGATGGATAATGTGCTTGCATTGATTATGGGCAGTGATAAAAGCTGATTGGGAGCCAGAGGAAGGAGAGTTTTTTCAAGCTTAATATGCTTAATCTTTTACCAGAATGGCCTCAGAACAGGAACAGTTGAACCATGGATTGGCTTAAGAGGTCATCTTGGAGGAAGGGGGAATAGATGCTTCCATTCCTGAATGAATAAAATCTGCTATGTGTTTGGCAGAGACAGAGGCATCACATTGGAGACAGTAATCAACCCAGGAAGAATCAGAAAAGAAGTTCCATAAGTTTTTCCAGTCACCTTTGTTGAGGTGCCAGTATCTATACTTAGAAAGGGCAGCTGGAGGGAGAGGTGTCATTGAAATAGATACATTCATGAGAGTGAAATCAGATGACCCAATTAGGGGCAAGAATGTGTATATACAACAGGATGGACTAGAGGTGAAAAACAGATCTAGAATATTTGAAGAGTGGTCACAGCTGTCAAGAATATGAGTAGGATGGGAGATAATTTGCTTCACACAAATCTCTTTTCCAAGCTCACTTATTCTCATCACTTTCTTCTCTCCGACATTATTTCCTTTTTTGCTAACCTCTACAAATCTTCACCCTCGTCTCCAAAAGATTTTTTTTTTTTTTTTTTTTTTTTTTATACTTTGTCGCTGTCTCCCGCGTTTGCGAGGTAGCGCAAGGAAACAGACGAAAGAAATGGCCCAACCCCCCCCCATACACATGTACATACACACGTCCACACACGGAAATATACATACCTACACAGCTTTCCATGGTTTACCCCGGACGCTTCACATGCCTTGATTCAATCCACTGACAGCACGTCAACCCCTGTATACCACATCGCTCCAATTCACTCTATTCCTTGCCCTCCTTTCACCCTCCTGCATGTTCAGGCCCCGATCACACAAAATCCTTTTCACTCCATCTTTCCACCTCCAATTTGGTCTCCCTCTTCTCCTCGTTCCCACCACCTCCGACACATATATCCTCTTGGTCAATCTTTCCTCACTCATTCTCTCCATGTGCCCAAACCATTTCAAAACACCCTCTTCTGCTCTCTCAACCACGCTCTTTTTATTTCCACACATCTCTCTTACCCTTACGTTACTTACTCGATCAAACCACCTCACACCACACATTGTCCTCAAACATCTCATTTCCAGCACATCCATCCTCCTGCGCACAACTCTATCCATAGCCCACGCCTCGCAACCATACAACATTGTTGGAACTACTATTCCTTCAAACATACCCATTTTTGCTTTCCGGGATAATGTTCTCGACATCCACACATTTTTCAAGGCTCCCAAAATTTTCGCCCCCTCCCCCACCCTATGATCCACTTCCGCTTCCATGGTTCCATCCGCTGACAGATCCACTCCCAGATATCTAAAACACTTCACTTCCTCCAGTTTTTCACCATTCAAACTCACCTCCCAATTGACTTGACCCTCAACCCTACTGTACCTAATAACCTTGCTCTTATTCACATTTACTCTTAACTTTCTTCTTCCACACACTTTACCAAACTCCGTCACCAGCTTCTGCAGTTTCTCACATGAATCCGCCACCAGCGCTGTATCATCAGCGAACAACAACTGACTCACTTCCCAAGCTCTCTCATCCCCAACAGACTTCATACTTGCCCCTCTTTCCAAGACTCTTGCATTTACCTCCCTAACAACCCCATCCATAAACAAATTAAACAACCATGGAGACATCACACACCCCTGCCGCAAACCTACATTCACTGAGAACCAATCACTTTCCTCTCTTCCTACACGTACACATGCCTTACATCCTCGATAAAAACTTTTCACTGCTTCTAACAACTTGCCTCCCACACCATATATTCTTAATACCTTCCACAGAGCATCTCTATCAACTCTATCATATGCCTTCTCCAGATCCATAAATGCTACATACAAATCCATTTGCTTTTCTAAGTATTTCTCACATACATTCTTCAAAGCAAACACCTGATCCACACATCCTCTACCACTTCTGAAACCACACTGCTCTTCCCCAATCTGATGCTCTGTACATGCCTTCACCCTCTCAATCAATACCCTCCCATATAATTTACCAGGAATACTCAACAAACTTATACCTCTGTAATTTGAGCACTCACTCTTTTCCCCTTTGCCTTTGTACAATGGCACTATGCACGCATTCCGCCAATCCTCAGGCACCTCACCATGAGTCATACATACATTAAATAACCTTACCAACCAGTCAACAATACAGTCCAAAAGATAGAGATCAGATATCCCTCCAGCTGCCCTTTTCAGCAAATTTACATCCACACACATTTAGATACCCCATCCTCAGCCTCTGAGGAGGATGAGCACTCCCTGCATGGCTCCTTCTATTAACTCTTTTTGAAAGTGAAACACAAGAAGTTAGGGTTAACCATCTCACCGCTCCCTCCCCCTTGAGTTGCCTTCTACGACATGTAGGGAACTCAGGTTAGAATTCTTTTTCCCCTGTCCTAGAGATAACCCAGTCATTAGTTCCATTAATTATGGAAAATAGTGATTTGATTCAAGACAAGGAAGCCACGTCAGAAATGTTGAATGACTTCTTTGCATCTGTATTTACGATCAAAAACACAACCCATTTCCCGAAACCAGTTTTATTGGTAAAAGAGGGTAAAATTCTTCAACAAATTGATATAAAAGCTGGTGGTATACTTTCAGTGATATGAAAATTTATAATTAATGAAGTGGTAGGTCCTGGTATGTTGTATATGAGATCAATGAAAGAGGTGATAATTGAGGCAGTTAAGCCCTTGACTGCTCATTTCAGTAGGTCACTTACTTTGTGAAAATTCCACATGAATGGATGTTTGCCAGTGTAACACTGTCATTCAAAAAAGGAAAATTGTTGTTGAATTGGCCAATGTCTGTAGTTGGAAAACTTATTGAAACTATCATTCAAGATAAAACTGTAAATCACTGATAGGACCACTTTTTAGTAAACAATTCACTCATGTCTAACAAATTTGCTTCATTTCTTTTATGACCTAATCAGCATGTATGACAAAAATACACAGTTGATGTTATCTATCAAGTTTCAAAATGCTTACGATACGATTCCACACCAAACTTTACTCGCAAAAGTTAAGTCACATGGTATTGATGGCATTGTACTTCAGTGGATAGGAAATTGGTTGACTGGCCATACACAGAGAGTTGTGATTGATGGCCCAGTCTCAGAATGATTAGATGTAACAGGTGGAGTACCACAGCGATCACTCTTTTTTTCATACATATTAATGAAAACTGTAATGGGCTGCATTGCAAGATATGAGATTTTGCTGATGATACAAAGCTGGAAAGTAAATCTACAGATGATCTTCAATGTTTGCAGCTTCAAACTGACATGAACAAACTAATGGACTAGACGCATAGGGGGTAAATGAATTTAGATACTAATAAGTGAAGAGTTATGTGTTGATAGTAAAAAAGAAAGGCAAGCTTCAGTATGGATTCTTTAGAACTGCAAAAGGTAAATAAGGAAGAAGACTAAGGTGTAATAATCCCTGGTGACCTAAGACTAAGTAAGCAGTGCAGAGAAACAGTGCAAAGAGTGAATAAAATTCTTGGATACATATGTAGGCCTTTGAATTTAAGCCCAGGGAAATTGTCCTTACTCTTTACAGTTCAATGGATCATTCACATCTTGAATACTGTGTTCAGCTTTGGTCATCTTACCTAAGAAAAAAAAGACAAAAAGTGGGAGAGTACAGCGTCGAGCTGCAAAGTTGATACCGGACCAGGCAACGAATCTTACGAGAGTAGATGAAATGACTTGAATCTATTCAAGAATCTATTGATTTAGAAAGAAGGTTGAGAGATGATTGAATATAAGTATTCAAAATGATCAATGCCTTTGTTAATCTTGATCTGTCACGTTACATAATGCTTGATTTACTGATTTTACTCGTAGTAATGGATACAGACTTGTGGGTTTACTTTTTACCTCAGATTAGGTGAAGTGCTTTTTCTTCAACAGGACTTTCAACATATGTAACGACTTGCCAGTTAGCATAGTTGAAAGCAGTACTAAAGATACTTTTAAGAATAGACTTGATAAATACTTCACTCCAAGTCCATGGCTATCATTATTTGTACCTTCTTAGTCACAATGACAATTGGCAAATTATTTTCTTTGAATTATGTGTATGCCTTCTAGCTTTTGCCACACTCATCTGTAAGTTTCTCGAATCTTCCATAATCACAAACAGCCTAGAAAGGACCCAATGGTCTGTTGCTGTTTGATTTTATTTTGTTTTTCATTGTATATCATCCAAATGTTGAATAGGATTAGATGATATTCATTAATTATAATTCCACACCATAAAATCTTATAATTCTGCACTGTGGAATCAATTATAATTCCACACAGTGAATTGATCAGCTGTTTGGGAGCATTCTTTCAAATTAAAAGCCATTTCTTTCTTAGTATAGACCACTTAGATATTCATGCCAGTTTCTTTGTGGTATGATGAAGGATATAGATGAAGGGGCATATACCTAAACAGAATATCTATTTGTTTTTATTTATTATACATAATCACTGTTTCCTGCATCAGCGAGGTAGTGCCAGGAAACAGACAAAGAATGGCCCATCCTTTCATATACATGTTTTTTATTATTATTTTGCTTTGTAGCTGTCTCCCGCATTAGTGAGGTAGCGCAAGGAAACAGACGAAAGAATGGCCCAACCCACCCACATACATATGTATATACATACACGTCCACACACGGAAATATACATACCTATACATCTCAACGTATACCTATATACACACACAGACATATACATATATACACATGTACATAATTCATACTGCCTGCCTTTATTCATTCCCAACGCCACCTTGCCACACATGAAATAACAACCCCCTCCCCCCTCATGTGTGCGAGGTAGCCCTAGGAAAAGACAACAAAGGCCACATTCGTTCACACTCTGTCTCTAGCTGTCATGTAATAATGCACCGAAACCACAGCTCCCTTTCCACATCCAGGCCCCACAGAACTTTCCATGGTTTACCCCAGACGTTTCACATGCCCTGGTTCAATCCATTGACAGCACGTCAACCCTGGTATACCACATCGTTCCAATTCACTCTCTTCCTTGCACGCCTTTCACCCTCCTGCATGTTCAGGCCCTGATCACTCAAAATCTTTTTCACTCCATCTTTCCACCTCCAATTTGGTCTCCCACTTCTCCTTGTTCCCTCCACCTCTGACACATATATCATCTTGGTCAATCTTTCCTCACTCATTCTCTCCATGTGACCAAACCATTTCAAAACACCCTCTTCTGCTCTCTCAACCACACTTTTTATTACCACATATCTCTCTTACCCTATTATTACTTACTCGATCAAACCACCTCACACCACTTATTGTCCTTAAACATGTCATTTCCAGCACATCCACCCTCCTCCGCACAACTCTATCTATAGCCCACGCCTCGCAACCATATAACATTGTTGGAACCACTATTCCTTCAAACATACTCATTTTTGCTTTCCAAGATAATGCTCTCGACTTCCACACATTCTTCAACTCTCCCAGAATTTTCACCCCCTCCCCCACCCTCTCATTCACTTCCGCTTCCATGGTTCCATCCGCTGCCAAATCCGCTCCCAGATATCGAAAACACTTCACTTCCTCCAGTTTTTCTCCATTCAAACTTACCTCCCAATTGACTTGACCCTCAACCCTACTGTACCTAATAACCTTGCTCTTCTTTCAAACACTTTACCCAACTCAGTCACCAGCTTCTGCAGTTTCTCACACGAATCAGCCACCAGCGCTGTATCATCAGTGAACAACAACTGACTCACTTCCAAGCTCTCTCATCCACAACAGACTGCATACTTGCCCCTCTTTCCAAAACTCTTGCATTCACCTCCCTAACAACTCCATCGATAAACAAATTAAACAACCATGGAGACATCACACACCCCTGCCGCAAACCTACATTCACTGAGAACCAATCACTTTCCTTTCTTCCTACACGTACACATGCTTTACATCTTCGATAAAAACTTTTCACTGCTTCTAACATCTTGCCTCCCACACCATATATTCTTAATACCTTCCACAGAGCATCTCTATCAACTCTATCATATGGCTTCTCCAGATCCATAAATGCTACATACAAATCCATTTGCTTTTCTAAGTATTTCTCACATACATTCTTCAAAGCAAACACCTGATCCACACATCCTCTGCCTCTTCTGAAACCACACTGCTCTTCCCCAATCTGATGCTCTGTACATGCCTTCACCCTCTCAATCAATACCCTCCCATATAATTTACCAGGAATACTCAACAAACTTATACCTCTGTAATTTCAGCACTCACTTTTATCCCCTTTACCTTTGTACAATGGCACTATGCAAGCATTACGCCAATCCTCAGGCACCTCACCATGAATCATACATACATTAAATAACCTTACCAACCAGTCAACAATACAGTCACCCCCCTTAAATTCCATTGCAGTACCATCCAAACCCGCTGCCTTGCCGGCTTTCATTATCCGCAAAGCTTTTACTACCTCTTCTCTGTTTACCAAATCATTTTCCCTAACCCTCTCACTTTGCACACCACCTCGACCAAAGTACCCTATATCTGCCACTCTATCATCAAACACATTTAACAAATCTTCAAAAGACTCGCTCCATCTCCTTCTCACATCACCACTACTTGTTATCACCTCCCCATTAGTCCCCTTCACTGAAGTTCCCATTTGCTCCCTCGTCGTACGCACTTTATTTACCTCCTTCCAAAACATCTTTTTATTCTCCCTAAAATTTAATGATACTCTCTCACCCCAACTCTCATTTGCCCTCTTTTTCACCTCTTGCACCTTTCTCTTGACCTCCTGCCTCTTTCTTTTATACATCTCCCACTCATTTGCATTATTTCCCTGCAAAAATCGTCCAAATGCCTCTCTCTTCTCTATCACTAATAATCTTACTTCTTCATCCCACCACTCACTACCCTTTCTAATCTGCCCTTCTCCCACGCTTCTTATGCCATAAGCATCTTTTGCGCAAACCATCACTGCTTCCCTAAATACATCCCATTCCTCCCCCACTCCCCTTACTTCCATTGTTCTCACCTTTTTCCATTCGTACATGTACTCAGTCTCTCCTGGTACTTCCTCACACAAGTCTCCTTCCCAAGCTCACTTACCCTCATCACTCTTTTCACCCCAACATTCTCTCTTCTTTTCTGAAAACCTCTACAAATCTTCACCTTCGCCTCCATGAGTTAATGATCAGACATCCCTCCAGTTGCACCTCTCAGCACATTAACATCCAAAAGTCTCTCTTTCATGCGCCTATCAATTAACACGTAATCCAATAACGCTCTCTGGCCATTTCTCCTACTTACATACGTATACTTATGTACATCTCTCTTTTTAAACCAGGTATTCCCAATCATCAGTCCTTTTTCAGCACATATATCTACAAGCTCTTTACCATTTCCATTTGTAACACTGAACACCCCATGTACACCAATTATTCCCTCAACTGCCACATTACTCACCTTTGCATTCAAATCACCCATCACTATAACCTGGTCTCGTTCATCAAAACTACTAACACACTCACTCAGCTGCTCCCAAAACACTTGCCTCTCATGATCTTTCTTCTCATGCCCAGGTGAATATGCACCAATAATCACCCATCTCTCTCCATCAACTTTCAGTTTTACCCATATCAATCTAGAGTTTACTTTCTTTCACTCTATCACATACTCCCACCACTCCTCTTTCAGGAGTAGTGCTACTCCTTCCCTTGCTCTTGTCCTCTCACTAACCCCTGACTTTACTCCCAAGACATTCCCAAACCACTCTTCCCCTTTACCCATGAGTTTCATTTCACTCAGAGCCAAAGCATCCGGGTTCCTTCCCTTCATATACATGTATATATACATAAATGCCCATATTCACATGTATACATATCAACATATACATACATATACATACACAGACATATACATACATACACATGTACATATTCATACTTGCTTGCCTTTATCCATTCCTGTTGATACCCTGCCCAGCAGGAAAACAGCATCGCTATCCCATGCTTCAGCAAGGTAGCGCCAGGAAAACACAAAAGAAGGCCACATTCATTCACACTCAGTCTCTAGCTGTCATGTGTATTTCACCAAAACCTCAACTTCCTATCCACATCCAGGCCCCACAGACCTTTCCAAGGTTTACCCCAGATGCTTCACATCATTCCAATTCACTCTATTCCTTGCATGCTTCTCACCCTCATGTATGTTCAGGCACCGATTGCTCAAAATCCTTTTTACTCCATCCTTCCACCTTTAATATGGTCTCCTGCTTCTCCTTGTTCCCTCCACCTCTGATGCATATATCCTCCTAGTCAATCTTTCCTCACTCATTCTCTCTTTATGTCCACACCATTTCAACACACCCTCTTCTACTCTCTCAACCACACTTTTTTGTTTCCACACATCTCTCTTACCTTTTCATTACTTACTTGATCAAACCACCTCACACCACATATTGTCCTCAGACGTTTCATTTTCAACACATCCACCATCCTCTGTACAACCCTATCTGTAGCCCATGCCTCTCAACCATATAACTATAACTACTATTCCTTCAAACATGCTCATTTTTGCTCTCCAAGATAACGTTCTCTCCTTCCACACAATCTTCATCGCTCTCTAAACCTTCGCCCTCCCCCACCCTGTGACTCCTGCTTCCATGGTTCTCTCCGCTGCTAAGTCCACTCCCAGGTATCTTAAACACTTCACTTCCTCCAATTTTTCTGCATTTAAACTTACATCCCAATTAACTTGTCCCTCAACCCTACTGAACCTAATATCCTTGCTCTTATTCACATTTACTTTCAACTTTCTCCTTTTACACACTTTTCAAAACTCAGTCACCAACTTCTGCAGTTTCTCTCATGGGTCAGCCTCTAGAGCTGCGTCATTGGCGAACAACAACTGACTCACTTCCCTAGCCCTCTCATCCCCAACAGACTGCACTCGCACCTCTCTCCAAAACTCATGCATTAACCTCCCTAACCACCCAATGCATAAGCAAATTAAACAACCATGGGGACATCACACACCCCTGCCACAGACTGACATTCGATGGGAACCAGTCACTCTCCTCTCTTCCTACTCGTACACATGCCTTACATCCTTGGTAAAAACTTTTCACTGCTTCTAGCAATTTACCATCCACACCATATTCTCTTAAAACCTTCCACAAAGCATCTCAATCACCCCTATCATATGCCTTCTTCAGATCCATAGACTCTGCATACATATCCATGTGTTTTTCTAAGTATTTCTCGCATACTCTCTTCAAAGCAGACGCCTGATCCACACATCCTTTACCACTTCTGAAAGCACACTTCTCTTCCCCAGTCTGATGCTCTGTACATGTTTTCACCCTGTCAATCAGTACCCTCCCATATAATTTCCCAGGAATACTCAACAAACTTATTCCTCTGTAGTTTAAACACTCACCTTTATCCCCTTTGCCTTTGTACATAGGCACTATGCATGCATCCGCCAATCATCAGGCACTTCACCATTATCCATACATACATTGAATATCTTTACCAACCAATCAACAGCACAGTCAACCCCTTTTTTAATAAGTTCCACTGCAGTACCATCCAAACACACTGCCTTAATGGATTTCATCATCCACAAAGCTTTCACTACCTCTTCTCTCTTTATAAAACTATTTTCCCTAACCCTCTCACTTCATACACCACCTTGACCAAAACACCCTATATCTGCTGCTCCAGAATCAAACATTCAGCAAACTTTCCAAATACTCACTGTATCTCCTCACTTCATCACTACCTGTATTACCTCCCCACTTGCCCCGTTCACCGATGTTCCCATCTCTTCTCTTGTCTTATGCAGGTTATTTACCTCCCTCCAAAACATCTTTTTCTTCTTAAAATTTAATGATGCTCTCTCACCCCAACTCTCATCTTCCCTCTTTTTCAACTCTTGCACCTCCCTCTTGACCTCATGCCACTTTTTATACATCTCCCAGTCATTTGCTCTCCTTCCCTGCAAGTATCATCCAAGTGCCTCTCGTTTCTCTTTCGCTAACAACCTTACTTCTTCATCCCACCACTCACTACCCTTTCTGATCTGCCCACCCCCACCTCTCTCATGCCAAATGCATCTTTTGTGCAAGCCATCTATTCCTCCCTAAACACATCTCTCTCTTCACCTGTCCCCCTCATGTCATTTGCTCTCGCCTTTTGCCATTTTGCACTCTCAGTCACCCCTGATACTTCCTTACATATGTCTCCTTTCCAAGCTCACTTACTCGCACCACTCTCTTCACCCAACATTCTCTCTTCTTTTCTGAAAACCTTTACAAATCTTCACTTTCACCTCCACAAGATAGTGATTAGACACCCCTCTAGCTGTCCCTTTCAGCACATTAACAACCAATATTGACTGTTTTACATGCCTGTCAATTAATATTTTTTATTTTGCTTTGTCACTGTCTCCCGCGTTAGCGAGGTAGTGCAAGGAAACAGACGAAAGAATGGCCCAACCCGCCCACATACACATGTATATACATACACGTCCACACACGCAAATATACATACCTATACATCTCAATGTACACATATATATACACACACAGACATATACACTTACTGGATTAACATGTAATCCAGTAATGCCCTTTGACCATCCCTCTTACGTACGTATATATACTTATGTATATCTCTCTCTTTAAACCAGGTACTCCCAGTCACGAGTCTTTTTTCAGCACACAAATCCACAAGCTCTTCATCATTTTATTACAACACTGAAAACACCTCATGTACACCACTTTTACCCTCAACTGCCACATTACTCATCTTTGCACTTAAATCACCCTTTGCTGTAACCCAGTCTCATGCATCAAAGCTGCTAACACACTCACTAAGCTGCTCCCAAGACACTTGCCTCTCATGATCTTTCTTCTCATGACCAGGTGCATAGGCACCACTAAACACCAATCTCTCTCCATCCTATTTCAGTTTTACCCAATCAATCTAAAATTTAGTTTCTTTCACTCACATACTCCCACAACTCCTGCTTCAGGAGTAGTGCTACTCCTTCCTTAGCACTTGTCCTCTCACCAACCCCTGACTTTACTCCCAAGACTTTCCCAAACCACTCCTCTCCTTTATCCCTAGAGATAGGGGAGAAAGAATACTTCCCATGTATTCCCTGTGTGCCGTAGAAGGTGACTAAAGGGGATGGGAGAGGGGAGCTGGAAACCCCCGTCCTTGTAATTGAATTTCTTTAAAGGGAAACGGAAGAAGGAGTCAAGCGGGGAGTGATCATCATCCTCGAAGGCTCAGATTGGAATGTCTGAATGTGTGTGGATGTAACCAAGATGAGAAGAAAGAAGAAATAGCTAGTATGTTTGAGGAAAGAAACCTGGAAGTTCTGGTTCTGAGTGAAATGAAGCTCAAACAGAATATCTATACTGCTTTATTCCATTATTCTTCATACTTTGGTAAACTGACTATAGTGTGGATGACTACATTCATTGCACTGATAACTCTTAGGTTTGTCTTACAGCTTTAAAGATGGCAGTCAGTATGCTCTTTTTGCCGGACTGACCCGTGTTCATTACGCTAATTATAACAGTATCATAACATATGCTTATCTTTAACCCAGGGTTACAGGGTTACAGTCACCTGTATGTTATGATTTCTTGGTCAGAAGTTAAATGCTTATAAAAATTGACATCGTAAGATGGAATAGTTGATTAGGTAGGTAGTAGTAATTGGTGTATTACTGTTATTACCCATCTGGGTATTAGAAGGATTAGTGAAGGCACCATTGTGAGCCACCATTTCAGTGGTTGTCAAGTTGCACTCCTTTAATGCAGGTAGCTGATTTCTATTCCTCACCCACACATGGACTGCTCTCATTCTTTCTACTGATATAAAATCTCTCTCCTTGTCATATGTAGCACTTGACATCACTTAACTTACACAACTTTGTAACCCCAGCTTTTCTGGCAGTGAGCACTATGTGGCAGTCCTAACTTTTGGCAAAATGGTAGAAGTAATAGCTAGCAGTAGAAGTATTTAGGAGCATTAGGTAGAAGTAGTAGATTAGAACATTAGGCAGGAACAATAGCCAGACTCATTAGGTTGGAGCCTCTGAAAACACCGAGCTGGCATTGCCCTGTGCCAGTGGCCTGTTAAGGGTGAGACACTCAACGTTAAGAAGCAGTATGTAAGTTCAACAGTTATAGAGTCTCTTTTGCCATGGCCACCCCTTTGAGGGCTTTCCCAAAGGGAACAGGTATGAGAGACATAGGTAGATAGATAGATGTTTTCTCAGTATCAGAGTAAGTTTTTTTCAGTGGGGAGTTAGAATGTCATTTTGGTACCAGAAATAATTTGTATTCATGAGATTTTCTTCCTCCTCCCACCACTCTCTGTCTATCAGTGTTAAAAACATTTTGTTTCATGCCCTTTACAATTCAGTCATTTATTGTGAGCTTAAGAATTAAGAAATTTGTTACACTTGATGTCTACATCAATCTTCAGGCATCAACCTTAAGTATGTTATCTTGATATTTCTTTCCACACCCCAACCCCATTTATCAGGTAATGGTTTTAAGAATTATTAATCGCAGATACAGAAACTTTATAGTTTTGACCTTATAAAGGAATAGTAAAACAGGACCATTTGCTATTTTGAGATTTTGCCAAAGATTTGACACATTTCAGGAAGGTAGTTGGGAATTAATTATGCAGTTAATTTATTATAAGAAAGCTTTGGGATAAATTAAGGGAAACACCTCTAGAAATCATCAGAAGCCACAAACACCGTACCCAACTGAGTATTAGGATGGCTGTGTTGATCTGTGAAAATATTAATTACTGTAAAAGTAAGGAAAACATGTCTAGAAATCTGAAGAACCTGTGAAAATCTAATTTAACTCATAATAGGGAGGGCTTTGCTGATCTGGGAAAATGTGGGGCACCAGAAGGGAAATATTTGTATAAATCAAGAGAATGTGTCAGATAAACTTAGTTAGATAATGGGGGGGGGGGATTATGCTGATTTGGAAAAATGTGGGATGCAGTAAAGATAAGGGAAGCACATTTACAAATCAAGAGAACTTGTGATACACTTACCTGCCACCTCCTAGAAACATATATTAATGTATTTCCAAATTATGGAAAGTATTTATATAAGCATTACCAGTAGCTATTTCTATGGTGCTCCTAATCTAGAACTTTACCAAACCTTAGGATAGTTTTATTATTAAAGGAAAAGAATACTAAATAATTAACTAGTCCCATGGGTGAGTTTGAAAGTAAAAGTTTGGGAGTTGGTGGTAGGAGAGGAGGTAGGTGGATTACATGATACTTGAAGAGGGTATGAATGAAATTATTTTGCTTTGCTGTTATTGTGAAGTACATGATGACACTAGAAATTGTAAAATGCAATTGTAAATTATTTCATTATTAAAGAATAAGAATATTAGGTACCATGCTTTGATATGTACGGCATAGTAGAAGGATGAACACTAGTTTTTTAAGAGGTGTGCATCAGTGGCTGGGAAACGCATCCAAACAATTTTGCAAAGGATAGGAATCTCATATTTTTTTTTATCAGCATCATTATGAAATTTATTATGGCCAAGAAACCTTGGTTAGTTTGTTCATTTTTTCCTTTGATGATACGATGATTATTAGAATAGGTCTGTTAAAGATTTCTAATTCATAATGTGTCTTATAATGATGACAGAGCAGAATAGTTGAGTTGTGTTGCATAGCCACAGCTAAAAGATTTATATCCATATCCCAGTTGGTGCACATATATTTTTAGTTTTAGTGTCATGGCATGATTCCCATGATCACTTACAGTTTGCCATGCCTTCCATAGTAAGTGTATCCATTTCGGTCAGTTATGTTTATGTTTTTTGATGTATGCTGTCACAGTTTATATTTAGATGTTTTCAAGTTAGTTGTCATATCATTATACTGCACCAATAAAGATCATCGTCATGAGATGGAATTTAATTCCTCATGATTTGCCATTGCTTGTGTATTAGGAAGGTAATATTATTTTGATGTAGTATCCTTATAAAAGGCATTTTGACAGAAAAACATGACAGCATCGGTATAGATATCTCATTTTTAATGGAGAGTAATATTAATCATAAGGTAAAACTAAAGCATATTTTTCAGAACTCTTGTTGTTGCAAGCCCTTTACATCACTCTTAAGAACTTTTACTCTAATTTTTCTGATGTTACTTATGTGAAACATCTCTCTACAAGCTATCAATGTATGGGGGCCCACTATTGTTGCAAACATGTATCTTAATAAATATCATGATGTTGGTACAATACTAATGATTTTTTTTTTCTTCCAAGGAGAGGCAGGTGGCAACAAAATGGAAGATATGATTCGTGAATTATCAGCTGCTCTGTCAGGAGTGAAACATGAACAAGATTACATGGAAGTCCGAGAACGTATCCACCGTTCTATTAATGACAATACTAATTCACGAGTGGTCATGTGGTCTGTGTTTGAGGCCTTAGTGCTTGTGGCCATGACAGTTGGCCAGGTTTACTACCTCAAACAATTCTTTGAGGTTCGAAGGGTAGTTTAGATCTCAGCTCCATCATAAAAAGTAGGCTATCCATCTTCATTCGGTAGAAATTGCAACTGAACAAAATACTGTTGTACAACTGTAGCAAATATACTCGACTTACTTTTTTCTTTAATTTGAAGTAGTTCACTTGTAAAAAATGCATCACTGATTTAGTATTTCTACATTTATCAAAACTATATTATTAATGGGCATACATTGGGGTTTATACACCTGTTATAGTGTAATAGGTTCAAGGTGAATGCTGCTAAGATGGGGATATTAACAATCTTATTGATATACTTGTTATCCTTTAACTATATGTTTTTCTAAATCACAAGATTATAAAAAAGCTATTACAGCTTTGTATGATTTTTTGAAAACTGAGTACTTTTAATGCCAGTTGTAAATTATCCTTTTAAGGAATCTTTTAATACTGGCCACTAATACCATCCTTTGCTTTCCAATATTAAATGTAGATTTCAGAGTTGTATGTGATAGGTATTTATGTACTTTTGTATGTTATGGATTATTAGCAAAGGAAATGAAGATTAGGGAGATTACTCCTCTGCTGACTTAAACTGTTTTTATTTAAACTATCATCATTTCATTAAATTCATTATCAGGAAGCATATAATTTATTTCAAAAATGTTTGCTATGATCTCTTTCAAGATCTAAAGGGGAATTGTTGTGTTTTGTATGTATTTTTTAAGCTGTGGCATGGATGTAAATTTTGTGTGTGCAGTTCATTTAAAGTGAATAAAGTTTATATGTTATATCTGTCATTGTGTACATGTCCTTAAAAACTGGAAACATTCTTGCTCGGATGGACTTACTTATGTTTCTATGGACTTAAATTGCATGAAGTAACAAGTCATGAGAGTCAGAAAATGACAGTTGCATCTTTGGGACAGTGTGAAAAGCACATTAGAGTTTGTGTTAATTTAAGATTCTCCAGCGTTGTTTGAGATCATTTGAAGTTCCTAAATCTGTCTCTCTCTCTATCTATCTAACTATATCTCTGATGTCCTCTCCCTCTGGGAACTCCCATCAAGAGGGTGGCCAAAGCAGAAGAGTCTCCACTTATCCCTGTCTTTAGATGTCTCCCTTACATTCACCATTCCACTCATTCTTCCACTATTTTTCTCCCTCCAGGACTCTTCCACTCTGTTTCCCAATGTAACAGGTGGTCTTCCTCTCACACCCACCTCTTTGGTTGCACTGTCACATTCTCTTCTTGTAAACTCCCAAACTTGCATTTTTTCAACTTTCCCAGACCACTTTGAAGTATTATGTTTCAACCACTCTACAGCTCCACAATTCACTCCCTTTGCATTCCCTGCCATAAACATCTCTCACACACCCTCTAATTTCTTTCTTCATTCCACCTAGTCATACCATATGATCCTCTCAAATAAGTCATTTCCATAGCCTGGATATTTGACTTTTGTGACTCATTCTATGTCAATGTCATGGCTGCATAGTTTAGGGTTAGGAGGACTACACTCTTCCTTAATCCTTCCTTCACTTCTGTACTTACACCTCTACCCTTCATTATTCTATTAAAGGACCCAGTGATCCTTCTACCCCGTACTGCTATCTCCTTTATCTCTTCTAGCATCTCACCAAACTTACCCAAGATAGCTCATGATTACTTAATACTCTCACTTCGAGTTTTCTCCTCATATTCAAAACACAGTTTACTTTACTTTTTTGTTTCTCTCTTTAAGGTTTTGCAAAATCTATTGTTTCACTCTGTTTCCTTTCAAACACCATTGCTTTATTCAGATTCATCTTCAGTCGCTTATGCTTACATAATAAAGCATGCTTACAACACGGTATCATCCACAAACAGACTTTTCACCAGCCACCATACTTCATTGCCACACTTCATCTCTGTACATTTCCTTAGTTTTGCTTTCACCTCTCTTATCATTCCATTGATACATGTCTTGAAAAGCTATGGTGACATCACACAGCCCTGCCTCACACCCTCATGTACAGTGAAACCTACTCTCAACTCTCCATCCTTTCACATGTGCATTTGCTTCCATAGAAGGCTTCCACACTTTCAACAATTGTCCCTTACCCCGTATATCCTTAACACATCCCGTAAAGCATTCCTCTCAACACTGTCATACACTTTCTTCAGACCCATAAGAGCATCATGCCATTTCTTACCTTTTGCTAGATACTTTTCCAGTCATTTTCACCACAAAAATCTGATCTTCACATCCCCTACCTTTCCTAAAATCCATCTTAACACTCACTTATTCACTTCCATCACTCTATCAATCAACGCTTGCATATCCTTTTTCTGATACACTTAATAGACCTATTCCCCTATGATTGCTACATACATCCTTAGCACCTTTTTCTTGCATGTAACAAATGCTGCCTTACCTTCTCCCTCATTCACCAGTTCTTCAAAGATCCCTTTCCATCTTCTTTTCACTTCCTCCTTTTGATTCAGCAACTCTTCAGCAACTCCCAATCCTTATTCATCACATTAATATTTCCTTTTCTACATCTACTTCTTTCCTTTTTCACCTCCTTCCAGTAGATTTTACTATTTTCCCCAAACTTTTTACTTTCTTCCAAAATCATCTACTATCAACTTCTTAACATTCCATTTACACATCATATATTCTTCCTTCCTTCTGCTTTACTGAACTTCCACTGGCACATTCCTTTCAAACAACCTACCATTTGCATTTCTCTTCACTTCCACATCATTTGTAACCTCCTGCATCCACCATGCATTTCCCTTTTTATTCCTATATCTCATGACCATTACCGCTAGGGATAGGGGAGAAAGAATACTTCCCACATATTCACTGCATGTTGTAGAAGGCAACTAAAAGGGAAGGGAGCGAGAGGCTGGAAATCCTCCCCTCCTGTTTTTTGATTTTCCAAAAGAAGGAACAGAGAAGGGGCCAACTGAGGATATTACCTCTTAGGCTCAGTCCTCTGTTCTTAACGCTACCTCTGATGCGGGATATGGCGAATGTGTAAAAAAAAATCTCATGACCTGTATACAAATACTAATTCTACAGCCTTCAACAGTTTCTCTAAACATTTTAGATACCTCATCCACACATGACTGCATACCTATATTTACTGCACTTATCATCTAAACTTTCAGTCACCCTCCTTTCTTACTACTCCTTGTATTCTTTCTGATTCATGTCACTTCCCAACACTTTTGCCTATGCATTTTTCCTTGCACCATAACTCCAAATTTACAACTCTAGTGTTTAACAGAGCTTTTCTCAACCTTTCATCCATTGCCACAGAATCAATCAAACCGTTCTTCTCTTCCATCATTTCTCATCCATGTATATCTATAGATCATCGTGTGCTGAAAAATGGTGTTTGCAAGGACATACACAAGGACATACACAAGATAACTTCCGAACTATCTTTACGAACTATCTTTACCAGTTTCATCACATCCCACCTTTACATTCATATCACCATTACAACCACCTTTTTCCATATCAAAAGCATTTTTAGTCATTCAAATTTCTCCAGAAACACTTCATTTCATCTTTATCTTGCATGGTTTTCACATTCACAGATGCATGCTCACATCCCCATGCATACTTCACAATTAAAGTCTTTGCTAAATGCTGTATCATTTAGAAGAATACAGATAGTGTAAATTAATGGAAATATGTAGTATACTGTAAGTCTCCGTATATTATTTCTGTAACAATTGAGATAAACATTTTTTCACAGAGATATGGGTAAATCACATGAACGGCTAAGTTATATTTCACATAAGTTTCTGTCCCACCTCACTCAGTAATGATGACATACAAATATACCCTTTTCATGTGTTAAAGTCATTCGTGTCCTAAACTAATCACCCACTTATACCCCTGTACAGTTTTGCATAGTCTTATATTGGATTCTAGCAGTGATACATGTATCATCAATGAATCCTGTGGCCTGTGTAGATTAACAAAAAAGAATCGTACACTTTGAAATAGCCTTCTTTGTTATTGACTGTAGTTACATTAACAAAAGACAATTCAAGTGCATACGGCCTGAATGATCATTTATGTATCCTCATCCATTGATAATCGAATTCTCCTGCACTGAAAAACCTCCATAAACAGTAACTATATAGATTAAAATTAAATGGTCTTCACTTGCATTTTCACAAACTGATAAAGAGTAAACAAGCAGCAGTTGTTTTCCTAGCATCATTTCAGATACCTCAATCTTTAAACAGGCCTTTTGATTCTAACTCTGTCTTGACACACTTCTTTTTTTCAAGCTATCAGGTATATTATCATAGATGGTATATTCAAACCTTTTATGTATCAGTTATAAATAGTAACATATGCACCTTTTTCTTGAATTCCCCCATCTTCCTCTATATTATACTTGTTTGACTTTTCTCATCTTATCATAGTAGCGTCAGGAATAGACAAGTAATCCTTGCTGGAAAAATCTTCGATTAGCTCCTTCCTCTGCCCCCTCTTTTGGAAAGCAGTAATACAAAATGGGAAGATTTTTAATACCCTATGCTTCCACCCCTCTTAGCATGCAAGAGGTATAAGGGTAGCCCATCCCTAGAGATCTCGCACCACATTTGTTTCATATTTATATGTTATATGTTGTATGTTGGTGGCAAAGATTTAGATTTGTGGTATAATTAGCATTATTTGGGGTATGAGAAAAGAATTTTGTGCCAAATTTCATGCTCTATCTATTTCTACTATGAAGCCCATTCCCTCCAGGAACTCCCATCATGGGGGCGGCAAAGGAAAGTCTTTGATAATGCCAAGTAATAGCAAAAAATCCCAGAATTATACTTTTTTCTTTGATCTTTGGCACTTAAAGAATAACAAAAATTCTTTTACTGACCTCTGTACCATTGGAGTGGCTCATGTCACAAATTTATACTGTGTATTGTGTGTATTGTATGAGGATTGTAGAAAGGTATTGGTGTTTCTATTACTGTAGCCCCTGTCATCATCATACTGGATTCGAAATATGTGTCTACACTTCAGTAACCTCTGCTCACAGAATCCCTTACCCCCAACAAATACAACACTGGCAAAACACATACTCTGAAATAACCAACAAACATTAAACAACTGACCTTACTCAGTCTTGAACCTCAATTCACCAGATATAGACATAACCATCAGAAACCACAACCTCCAGACAAACATGAGTCACAATCTCCTGCTTACACTCTGGAAATCATCCATCATTACAACACTGTAAACACTGTTTCAACATACCCAAGACTACATTTTAACTACCATAAAGAAGATACCGAGCACTTACTATTTTTTCATTTTGTCTTCGACAAAAGACCACATCAAGGCCAGGCCTTAAATTGAAATATAAAGAGGTTAATCAAAGGGAAAGAGAATAGACAAGGGAAAGTCTTTAAAAAATTTTGGAGGTGAAAAACATCGTATTTTCAAAAGTGCAAGGTCATAGTTGTTAGGAAAAACATGAGAGGGTAGAGAGTTCCTGAGCTTCAAAGTGTAGAGAAAGAAACAGTTATCAAAACAGCCTACCCTTGAGTTGCCAACAGTCACACAGTAATCATGCAACGTAACAGTTTGTTGATATTGTGTGGTCTAGTTAGTGGTGGTCACAAAAGCAGCCAGTTCTTGGGAGCAAAAACCAAAGTACTACCTATAGCAGAGTGAAAGTGAACCAACATTGTGGTATTGGCCAAATGGAGAGTTGATAAGTCATACCTCTTTTGACTCAACTCTGTCAAGTATGGACACAGAGGTAAAACCATTCCAGATGTGAGAACAGTACTCCATACAAGGATGGCTCTCAAGAGTTGGTAGGCTTCCGGTGGATTTTAAAGGACAAATGATCAGATTCTTTATCTATCAGCACATCAAGAAAGAGCAGTTTGCCTTCTTTTTCCCATTCAATCTTGAATTCGATGGTGAAAAGAGAATCTGATAATTTGTTCTTTAAGATCTTCAGGAAGTGTACCATCCCTGAGAGCTATATTCATTATTTCTCAGCACATGATTCTTCTATAAAATTGTCTTTAGTTATGTCTATGTTTTTAAAGAGTACTACGGATATGTGAACCCTTAGACCTGGTACACTAATGTAGTCATATAAGATGTATCTTTAGGTAGTTATATAATCCCAATTAGTTTGTGAACAAGCTTACCAGAAAGCTAGGAAGACATTTTATGCTCCTTGTAATAAAGATGTGACAAATAAGGATAAGTCTAAATGTTTACTGTTGCCCTATTCTCCCAACTTAACTAATCTAAGACATGTTCTAAAGGGGATAGAGGTGAGTGTTCAAATTGCAGAGGTGTAAGTTTGTTGAGTATTCCTGGGAAATTATATGGGAGGGTATTGATTGAGAGGGTCAAGGCATGCACAGAGCATCAGATTAGGGAAGAGCAATGTGGGTTTAGAAGTGGTAGAGGATGTGTGGGTCAGGTGTGTGCTTTGAAGAATGTATGTGAGAAATGCTTAGAAAACAAATGGATTTGTATGTAGCATTTATGGATCCGGAGAAGGCATATGATAGAGTTGACAGAGATGCTTTGTGGAAGGTATTAAGAATATGTGGTGTGGGAGGTAAGTTACAAGAAACAGTGAAAAGTTTTTATCAAGGATGTGAGGAAGAGAGGAAAGTGATTGCTTCCCAGTGAATGTAGGTTTGCGGCAGGGGTGCATGTTGTCTCCATAGTTGTTTGATTTGTTTATGGATGGGTTTGTTAGAGAGGTGAATGCAAGGGTTTTGATGAGAGGGGCAACTATGCAGTCTGTTGTGGATGAAAGGGCTTGGTAAGCGAGTCAGTTGTTGTTCACTGATGATAGAGTGCTATTGGCTAATTCTGATGAGAAACTGCAGAAGCTGGTGATTGAGTTTGATAAAGTGTGTGAAAGAAGAAAGCTGAGACCAAATTTGAATAAGAGCAAGGTTATTAGGTTCAGTAGCGTTGAGGGACAAGTCAATTGGGAGGTAAGTTTGAATGGAGAAAAACTGGAGGAAGTGAAGCGTTTTAGATACCTGGGAGTGGATTTAGCAGCGGATGGAAGCATGGAAGTGGAAGTAAGTCACAGGGTGGGGGAGGGGGCGAAGGTTCTGGGAGCGTTGAGGAATTTGTGGAAGGCCAGAACGTTATCTAGGAGAGCAAAAATGGCGAGTGGATAGTGGTCCCAACAGTGTTATATGGTCGCAAGTTGTGGTCTGTAGATAGGGTTGTGCGGAGGAGAGTGGATGTGTTGGAAATGAGATGTATGAGGACAATATGTGGTGTGAGATGGTTTGATTAAGTAATGAAAGGGTAAGAGAGATGCGTGGTAATAGAAAGAGTGTGGTTGAGAGAGCAGAAGAGGGTGTATTGACGTGGTTTGGTTACATGGAGAGAATGAGTGAGAAATGACAAAGAGGATATATTTGTCAGAGGTGGAGGGAACGAGGAGAAGTGGGAGACCAAATTGGAGGTGGAAGAATGGGGTGAAAAAGATTTTGAGCGATCGGGACCTGAACATACAGGAGGGTGAAAGGTGTGCAAGGAATAGAGTGAATTGGAGGGATGTGGGATACCGCAGTCGACGTGCTTTCAATGGATTGAACTAGGGCATGCACGAACAAAACAGCTCCCTTTCCACATCCAGGCCCCACAAAACTTTCCATGGTTTACCCCAGATGTTTCACATGCCCTAGTTCAATCCACTGATTGCACGTCGACCCCGGTATGCCAAATCATTCCAATTCGCTCTATTCCTTGCACGCCTTTCACCCTCCTGTATGTTCAGGCCCCAATCGCTCAAAATCTATTTCCCTCTATCATTCCACCTCTAATTTGGTCTCCCACGTCTCCTCGTTCCTTCCACCTCTGACACATATATCCTCTTTGTCAATTTTTCCCTTCTCATTCTCTCCATGTGACCAAACCATTTCAATACACCCTTTTCTGCTCTCTCAATTATACTCTTTTATATTACCACACATCTCTCCTACCCTTTCATTACTTACTCGATCAAACCACCTCATATCACATATTGTCCTCAAAATTTCATTTCCAATGCATCCACCATCCTCCGCACAACCCTGTCTACAGTCCATGCCTCGCACCCATATAGCATTGTTGGAACCTCTAGTCCTTCAAACATACCCATTTTTGCTCTCCGAGATAATGTTCTGGCCTTCCACACATTCTTCAACGCTCCCAGAACCTTCGCCCCCTCCGCCACCCTGTGGCTCACTTCCGCTTTCATTGTTCTATCCACTGCTAAGTCCACTCCCAGATATCTAAAACGCTTCACTTCCTTTACCTTTTCTCCATTCAAACTTACCTACCAGTTAACTTGTCCCTCAACCCTACTGAACCTAAGAACCTGGCGCTTATTCAAATTTATTCTCAGCTTTCTTCTTTTACACACTTTATCAAACTAAGTCACTAGCTTCTGCAGTTTCTCACCCGAATCAGCCACCAGCACTCTATCATCAGTGAACAACAACTGACTCTCTTCCCAAGCTCTCTTATCCACAACAGACTGCATATTTGCCCCTCTCTCCAAAACTCTTGCATTCACCTCCCTAACAACCCCAACAAATCAAACAACCATGGAGACCTCACGCACGTCTGCCGCAAGCTGACATTTACTGGGAACCAATCAATTTCCTCTCTTCCTACTCGTACACATGCCTTACTTCCTTGATAAAAACATTTCACTGCTTCTGGCAATTTGCCTCCCACACCATATACTCTTAATACCTTCCAAAGAGCATCTCTATCAACTCTATCATATGGCTTCTTCAGATCGATAAATGCTACATACAATTCCATCTGTTTTTCTTAATATTTCTCACATACATTCTTCAAAGCAAATACCTTTTCCACACATCCTCTACCACTTCTGAAACCACACTGCTCTTCCCCAGTGTGATGCTCTGTTCATGCCTTTACCCTCTCAATCAATATCCTCCCATATGATTTTCCCAGGAATACTCAACAAACTTATACGTCTGTAATTTGAACACTCACCTTTTATCCCCTTTGCCTTTGTACAGTGGCACTATGCATGCATTCCGCCAATCCTCAGGTACTTCACCATGAACCATGCATGCACTGAATATCCTTACCAGTTAGTCAACAACACAGTCACCCCCTTTTGTAATAAATTCGACTGCAGTACCACCCAAAAACTGCTTCCTTGCCGGCTTTCATCTTCTGCAAAGCTTTCACTACCTCTTCTCTGTTTACCAATCCATTCTCCCCTTGACATTCTCAGGTCAGGGTTTGCCGAGAGGACAAGAGCAAAGGAAGGAGAAGCACTACTCCTGAAGCAGGAATTGTTGGAGTATGTGACAGAATGTAAGAAAATGATTGATATGGGTAAAACTGAAAGTGGATGGAGAGAGATGGGCGACTATTGGTGCCTTGCACCTGGTCATGAGAAGAAATATCATGAGAGGCAAGTGTTTTTTTGGCAGCTGAATGAGTGTGTTAATAGCTTTGATGCACGAGACCGGGTTATAGTGATGGGTGATTTGAATGGAAAGGTGAGTAATGTGGCTGTTGAGGGTATAATTGGTGTACATTGGGTGTTCAGTGTTGTAAATGGAAATGGTAAAGAGCTTGTAGGTTTGTTTGCTGAAAAAGGACTGGTGATTGGGAATACCTGATTTAAAAAGAGAGATGTATGTTTACGTATGTAAGTAGGAGAGATGGCCAGAGAGCGTTATTGCATTATGCTTTAATTGCTAGGCGCGTGAAAGAGAGACTTTTGATGTTAATGTGTTGCGAGGGGCAACTGGAGGGATGTCTGATCATTATCTTGTGGAGGCGAAGGTGAAGATTTGTAGAGGTTTTACGAAAAGAAGAGAGAATGTTGGGGTGAAGAGAGTGGTGAGTGTCTGAGCTTGGAAAGACTTGTTTGAGGAAGTACCAGGAGAAATTGAATGCAGAATGGAAAAAGGTTAGAGCAAATGACGTAAGGGGAGTGGAGGAGGAATGGGATGTATTAAGGGAAGTAGTGATGGCTTGCGCAAAAGATGCTTGTGGCATGGGAAGCATGGAAGGTGGACAGATTAGAAAGGGAGGTGAGTGGTGGGATGAAGAAGTGAAATTGTTGTGAAAGAGAAGAGAGAGGCGTTTGGACAATTTTTGTAGGAAAATAGTGCAAATGACTGGGGGATGTATAAAAGAAAGCGGCAGGTCAAGAGAGAGATGCAAGAGGTGAAAAAGAAGGCAAATGAGAGTTGAGGTGAGAGAGTATCATCAAATTTTAGGGAGAATAAAAAAAAATTCGTGGAAGGAGGTAAATACAGAGCATAAGACAAGAGAACAAATGGGAACATCGGTGAAGAGGGCAAATGGGGAGGTAATAACAAGTAGTGGTGAAATGGGAGGGAGATGGAGTGAGTATTTTGAAGATTTGTTGGATGTGTTTCATGATAGATTCTAGATATAGAGTGTGCGAAGTGAGAGGGTCAAGGAGAATGATTTGGTAAACAGAGAAGAGGTAGTAAAAGCTTTGCGGAAGATGAAAGTCGGCAAGGCGGCGGGTTTGGATGGCAATGCTGTGGAATTTATAAAAGAAGAGGGGTGACTGTGTTGTTGATTGATTAGTAAGGATATTCACTGTATGTATGGTTCATAGTGAAGTGCCTGAGGATTGGCGGAATGCATGCTTAGTGCCATTGTTCAAAGGCAAAGGGGATAAAGGTGAATGTTCAAGTTACAGAGGTATAAGTTTGTTAAGTATATCTGGGAAATTACATGGGAGGGTATTGATTGAGAGGGTAAGGGTATGTACAGAGCATCAGATTGGGAAAGAGCAGTGTGGTTTCAGAAGTGGTAGAGGATGTGTGGATCAGGTGTTTGCTTTGAAGAATGTATGCGAGAAATACTTAGAAAACAAATGGATCTGTATGTAGCATTTATGGATCTGGAGAAGGCATATGATAGAGTTGATAGAGATGCTTTGTGGAAGGTACTAAGAGTATATGTTATGGGAGGTAAGTTGCTAGAAGCAGTGAAAAGTTATTACCAACGATGTAAGGCATGTGTACGAGTAGGAAGAGAGGAAAGTGATTGGTTCCCAGTGAATGTCGGTTTGCGCCAGCGGTGTGTGATTTCGCCACGGTTGTTTGTTTTGTTTATGGATGGGGTGGCTAGGGAGGTGAATGAAAGAGTTTTAGAGAGAGGGACAAGTATGCGGTCTGTTGTGGATGAGAGGGTCTGGGAAGTGAGTCGAATGTTCTTCGCTGTTGATACATCGCTGGTGGCTGATTCGGGTAAGAAGCTGCAGAAGCTGGTGACTGAGTTTGGTAAAGTGTGTGAAAGAAGAAAGTTGAGTGCAAATGTGAATAAGAGCAAGGTTATTAGGTTCAGTAGGGTAGAGGGACAAGTCAATTGGGAGGTAAGTTTGAACGGAGAAAAACTGGAGGAAGTGAAGTGTTTTAGATATCTGCGAGTGGATTTGGCAGCGGATGGAAGCATGGAAAAGAAAGTGAGTCATAGGGTGGGGGAGGGGCGAAGGTTCTGAGAGCGTTGAAGAATGTGTGGAAGGGGAGAACGTTATCTCGGAGAGCAAAACTGGCTATGTTTGAAGGAATAGTGGTTCCAACAATGTTATATGGTTGTGAGGCGTGGGCTATGGATAGGGTTGTGCGAAGGCGGGTGGATATGTTGGAAATGAAATGTTTGAGGACAATATGTGGTATGTGGTGGTTTGATCGAGTAAGGTAATGAAAGGGTAAGAGAGATGTGTGGTAATGATAAGAGTTTGGCTGAGAAAGCAGAAGAGGGTATGTTGAAATGGTTTGGTCACATGGAGAGAATGAGTAAGGAAAAATTGACCAAGAGGATATATGTGTCAGGGGTGGAGGGAACGAGAAGTGGGAGACCAAATTGGAGGTGGAAGGATGGAGTGAGAAAGATTCTGAGCGTTTAGGGGCTTGAACATACAGGAGGGTGAAAGGAATGTAAGGAATAGAGTGATTTGGAACGATGTGGTATACCGGGGCGACGTGCTGTCAGTGGATTGAACAAAGGCATGTGAAGCGTCTGGGGTAAATCATAGAAAGTTTTGTAGGGCCTTGATGTGGAGACGGAGCTGTGGTTTCGGTGCGTTACGCATGAGAGCTAGAGACCGAGTGTGAACTAATGTGGCCTTTTTTGTCTTTTCCTAGCACTACCTTGCGGGGGGGGGGGGGGGGGGGGGGGGGGGCGCGGTTTGCTTTTTCTTGTGTGGCAGGGTGGCGACGGAAATGGATGAAGGTAGCAAGGATGAATATGTACATGTGTATATATGTATATGTCAGTGCATGTATATGTATGTATACGATGAAATGTATATGTATGTATATGTGCGTGTGTATGCTTTTATGTGGGTGGGTTGAGCCATACTTTCGTCCGTTTCCTTACACTACCTTGCTAACGCGGGATACCACGATCAAATAAAATGAAAAACTATATATATATATATATATATCTTTCTTTTCATACTATTCGCCATCTCCCGCATTAGCGAGGTTGCGTTAAGAACAGAGGACTGAACCTTTGAGGGAATATCCTCACCTGGCCCCCTTCTCTGTCCCTTCTTTTTGGAAAATTAAAAAAACCGAGAGGGGTGGATTTGCAGACCCTCGCTCCCTTCCCTTTTAGTCGCCTTTTACGACACGCAGGAAATACATGGGAAGTATTCTTTCTCCCCTATCCCCAGGGATAATATATATATATATTATTTATTCTATTTATTTATTTTGCTTTGTCGCTGTCTCCCGCGTTGCGAGGTAGCGCAAGGAAACAGACGAAAGAAATGGCCCAACCCACCCCCATACACATGTATATACATACACGTCCACACACGCAAATATACATACCTATACATCTCAATGTACACACATATATACACACACAGACATATACATATATACACATGTACATAATTCATACTGTCTGCCCTTATTTATTCCCATCGCCACCTCGCCACACATGGAATAACATCCCCTCCCCCCTCATGTGTGCGAGGTAGCGCTAGGAAACGACAACAAAGGCCCCATTCGTTCACACTCATTCTCTAGCTGCCATGTAATAATGCCCGAAACCACAGCTCCCTTTCCACATCCAGGCCCCACAGAACTTTCCATCCTTTACCCCAGACGCTTCACATGCTCTGATTCAAACCATTGACAGCACGTCGACCCCGGTATACCACATCGATCCAATTCACTCTATTCCTTGCCCGCCTTTCACCCTCCTGCATGTTCAGGCCCCGATCACTCAAAATCTGTTTCACTCCATCTTTCCACCTCCAATTTGGTCTCCCACTTCTCGTTCCCTCCACCTCCGACACATATATCCTCTTGGTCAATCTTTCCTCATTCATTCTCTCCATGTGCCCAAACCATTTCAAAACACCCTCTTCTGCTCTCTCAACCACGCTCTTTTTATTTCCACACATCTCTCTTACCCTTACATTATTTACTCGATCAAACCACCTCACACCACATATTGTCCTCAATCATCTCATTTCCAGCACATCCACCCTCCTGCGCACAACTCTATCCATAGCCCACGCCACGCAACTATACAACATTGTTGGAACCACTATATATATATATATATATATATATATATATATATATATATATATATATATATATATATATATATATATATATATATATATATGTATATATATATATATATATATATATATATATATATATATATATATATATATATATATATTTTTTTTTTTTTTTTTTTTTTCATACTATTCGCTATTTCCCGCGATAGCGAGGTAGCGTTAAGAACAGAGGACTGGGCCTTTGAGGGAATATCCTCACCTGGACCTCTTCTCTGTTCCTTCTTTTGGAAAATTAAAAAAAAAAAAAAAAAAAAACCGAGAGGGGAGGATTTCCAGCCCCCCGCTCCCTTCCCTTTTAGTCGCCTTCTTCGACACGCAGGGAATACGTGGGAAGTATTCTTTCTCCCCTATCCCCAGGGAATTATATATATATATATATATATATATATATATATATATATATATATATATATATATATATATATATATATATATATATATATATATATATATATATATATATATGTATATATATATATATTACTTCCTGCCCCAGGAGTCCCTTCTGTCCACGTCCATGGGTCAGGATCACAGGTCATAAAGTGTTATGATGCGTGTGCATCTATGTGGAAAGTGTGCAGGGTAATTGAGTAATAAGTATTGGACGTGTCATGGGAGATACTGGAACGGTGTTAGAAGCGTTGTAGTAATGGGTGATGAGTGATGTCCGAAGCACAGACTGGAAGGTGTGACTCGTGATTGTCTGGTGTTATGGATTTTGATGGGTGTGGGTCTGTGGACTGGAGTTTAAGACTGAGTTGGCATGTTGGGTGTGTAGTGCTTATTAGATTATTTCAGTGTATGTTTTGTCAGTGTTGTGTAATGGGAGAGGAAAAATCTGTGAGAAGAGGTTACTGAAGTGTGAGACGGGGCGTCAGCTTTTTATGTCTACCCGAGGACTGGGAGTTAGTTATACTGTGGTTTGGATGGGAGCGGTCTAGTGATGTTGCATGTATTTGAGTGCCGAGCATATTGAGGTAGGACTGCATTAGGGGGATCTTTGTTCCATTATATAAGTGTTGAGAGTAGTTGGCTTTATAGTAATTAGTGATTGTTCCGAGTGCACTGTCTGTGTGGATTACTGCTTTTGTATATTGAGATAGTGAAAGAACAATCATAGTTTAAAGTGGAACAGATAGATTGTTTGTGTAGGATTTTAAGTACTTCTTTTCTCGCCTACATCTGGTTCAAGTCAGTGTTCTGGGAACATTAAGTTTGTGTATTGCTTTTGTACTGATGTTATTGATGTGGAGATTGATGACCATGTGTGTAGCATATGTGATGCATAGAATGGTTGGTATTTGGATTAATATGAGTGACTGTCCACTCAAGGTGTTTGGCAGGTGTGAGCTCGATTTGTGTTCGTGTGGGGTTAAAAGATTGTTGGAAGACTTCTGTGCAGTGCAAACATTCTGCTCTTGCTGAGCCATTTTACCGATTTATGTAATGAAATGCTGCATGTATGACGTTGCTTACGTGATGTCAGGGTGTTGTGATGCGATCATGAGGTCGTCTGGACATGAAAGGACCTTCATGTTGAAGTTTGCCTGAGGTAATGGGAGAATGTGTAGGAAGTGGTTGAAGAGTGACGGAGAAAGAATTGCACCTTGCCTTGGGGGATTTCAGTGTATGGTCTAAGTCTTGTAAGGGTGAAGCCATCGAGAGTGACTCTGGCATGGCGGCCTTTCTGTGATATTGTTATTGTTGTGGAGGATGGTGTCAAGTTATTTTTTTGTGCAAGATGTGTCGAGGGACTTTACTGAATGTCTATTACCACTAGTCCCGTGCGGGAGGTGGGGTTGTGTGGATATGTGTGAGGTGAGTGTGAGGTGGTGGTAAAGTGTTTAGGTCTGAAGCCATGCTCTGTGGGTGAGAGTGATATGTTTTGTTTGATTTAGTGTGATTTTTTTTTACAGAGTCTGGATACGGAAGACAGAATTACTATAAGGCGGTAGAAGGAAAAGGAGTTGGGCGGTACGGAAGGTTTTAGGATTGGTGTTATGTTCGGAAGTTTTCAGATGGAAGGGATTTTATTGCGTAATGAGGAGTAGTTGAGGTTATCTGTAAGTGCTTGATATGTAAATTAACCAAAGTGTTTTTAGGGAAAATTCGTTATGTTGTCAGGTCCCGTAGCAGAAGAGTATTTCAAAGTTTTGTTTACATTGCTTGTATCAGTGAGGGTGGAGGGTTGGTGGACAGTTGTTTCTGGATGGAATCTGTGTAGTTTTTTTTTAGGATTTTCCGTGACGGGGAACGCTTTGTTTTTGGTTGAGTCTCCTGAGTATTTCTGTGTTCTATCAGGAGTGTGTCATGAGCAGGGAGGGGGAGGAGGGGTGGGGGGATGGGGGGGGGATGCACTGGTGCGATAAGAGTGGATTTTCTTTAACGTGCGTCCAGGTTGGTTGTTGTGGGTCCAGTGGTTCGTTGTGTAGAGGAGGAAGTGCCAGTTTCCAGCTTGTCTTTCAGTGATTAGGTCAATGCATGCGTTGATTATGTTGTATTTTTACGGATTGTATATCTAGGTTGTTGTTGTCCATGAGCTGTTTTGTGGTGTCAGTGATGATGGTGAAAGATATGGTTTGATGGACGAGTGTTATGAGGACTCCTCATCCTTGTCTGTCTCTTCTTATAGTTGTGTAACTGTAGAAAGGTGGGAGGGTAGATTTAGATGTGTTTAGTTTCATGGCTTTGAGGACTATGTGGATGTTGTGTTCGGTGAATTGATTATTTCTGTGTCTTTGTCTCTGATGCTGCTGGCACTGAGTTGCAAGATGCTTAATTTGTTGTAGCGGTTTAGTGGAGCAGAGTGGCTTGTTTGTGAAGTGAGTGTGTGTGTTCTGTGATGCTTTTTATTAGGTGTTTGTGCTGGAGGTGAGGGGATTTGTGAGAGGGGCCTGGGAGCAGCTCTCTGAGTGGTTTCTGCTCTTTCAGTGTTCTGAATAGTCTCTGATGGATGACAGTGATGTGTATGGGAGGTGATACCGATGAGTGTAGATGAAGCATTTAATGGAATAGTGATATTTAGTGGTAGGCATTTAGCACTATCGGCAGAGGTATACTTGTGTTGCGGTGGTTCAGTGTTAGGGCTCATGTGCGCGGCTTGCATTAGTAGCTGGGATGTGATGACCGGGCCATCATCTCTCAGCAGATGTGCGTGGATGTGTAAGACGTCTGGGTATGGCTCAGACACGGTGCCCTATATATAAGCTGTATGGAAGAGTGGTGACTAAGATGCTGGTGGTATGCAGAGAACATCAGACTGGGGAAGGACAATACAAAGGACGATATAAAGAATGTATTGATCAGGTGTTTGCTTTGAAGAATGCCTGAGAAATTAAGAATCAGGAGAAAGCATATGGTGAGGATGATAAGAGATGTTCTGCAGAGGATGTTATCAATATGTTGTGTGGGATGAAAGCTATGAGAAGAAGTGAGGAATTTTTATGAAGAGAGTAAGGCGTGTGTGCGAGTGGGGAGAGAAGAAGGAGCATTGTTCCAGGTCAAGGTGGTCTGCGGCAGGAGTGTTTTGATGTCACATTGGCTCTTTGAAATTGTGTATGGTTGAAGAGGGAGGTGAATGCAGGGGTATTGGAGTGAAGATGTTTGCAGTCAGTTGGGTGTTGGGAGGCCTGGGAGGAGAGTCAGTTCATGTTTGCTGGTGATAGTGTACTGGTGCCAGATTCGAATAAGAAATGATCAAGGTTGGAGTCTGAGTTTGGAAAAGCGTGTGAAAGGAGAAAGTTGAAATCATGTAAAAGTAAGGTTACTTGGTTTAGCGGTGAAAAGAGACAGGTTATTTAGAGTGCGGGTTTGAATGGAGAGCATTGAGATAGACTAGTTTGTTTTAGATACCTAAGAGTGAATATGGTAGCGAATATAATTATGGACGCTGAAGTGAGCCGGAGGTTGAGTGAGAGCGTGCGCTGAGGAATGTGTGGAAAGTGTGGAAAGAGAGGTCACTGCCATCAAGGGCAAAGATAGGTACGTTTAATAGCATAGTACTCCCGTCGGTGCTGTACGGGCGTGAAGCGCGGGTCTTAGACAAAAATGTGAAGGCTATGGTGAATGCGTTGGAAATGAAAGGTTTAAATTATCAAGTGTGAGGAGGGCTGATCGAATAAGAAATGATAGGGTAGAGAGAGACAGTAAGAGGAGTATCTTTGAGAGAGCTAAGGAGGAAATGCTGAAATGGTATGGAGACATGGAGAGGATGAGTGAGAAAACGATGACTAAAAGAATGTACAAGTCAGAAATGGAAAGTATAAATTAGGAAGAGCGGACCAAGGAGGAGATGGAAAGATGAACAGAAGGGTGTTCTGAAGGCTTGGAGCCTATGTGAAAAGGTGTGAGGCATGCAAGGGATAGAATGAATCAGAGCGATGTGGTTTACTAAGGACGACGTGGTGTCAGTGGTCCAATCTAGGGTATATGAGGCGTTTGAGGGAAACTTTGGAAAGGCCTATGGAGTTTGTTTGTGGATGGGGTCTTTAATATCAGTGCATTATACATGACATCCAGAGATTGGATGTGAGCGTGAGGTCATTTCTTTGTCTGTTCATGGCGCTACTTCCATAATGTGGGAAATGGTGAACATTCATGAAGAAATTAAATTATATATAGGTGTTACCTGGCTCCGGCTGCAACAGGTTCCACTACGAGTGTACAAACATCTTTAGCGAGGCTGCATCACACGAGGTACAGTCTTGTCAAAAAACTCACTCCAAAGGAGTCCACATTGCCCGGTTATTGGAAGTAGCGCAGCCTTGGGCTATAGGAGCCATTAGAAAGAAGTCCTGGTTAACACCATGAAATTCATAGAAATTGGATTTAGGTTACCTATGGATAGTATATATATATATATATATATATATATATATATATATATATATATATATATATATATATATATATATATATATATATATATATATATATTCTTTTTCATACTATTCGCCATTTCCTCGCGTTAGCGAGGTAGCGTCAAGAACAGAGGACTGGGCCTTTGAGGGAATATCCTCACCTGGCCCCCTTCTCTGTTCCTTCTTTTGGAAAATCAAAAAAACGAGAGGAGAGGATTTTCAGCCCCCCGCTCCCTCGTGTTTGTTGTGATGGTTGTGGTAGTGAAGGTGGCTCTGGTAGTGGTAGTGGTGGTAGTAGTGGTAGTGACTTCAACTTTCGTAGAAGAAATAGTTGTTGATGTTGGTGGTGGTGGCTTTTGTGGTGTTAAAACAGCAATAACGTCGTGGTGATGTTAATAGTTAAACCAATGGTATTTGTGGTGATGGTTGTGGTGTCGGCTGTGGTGGTGCTGACGAATATCATATCAGAGTTTCCCTCTACCACATTAGAAGATGATTGACTAACTTCTGTTACCTCCTCGAGCCTTACCCCTATGGTAGCCCAGGGCTATTAATAGAGACTTAGATGACTGTTGGCAAGTTACATTGTACTGCTCACTTCCCTGTTTCCTTCAATAGCGATTGATCAATTAAGGATTTCACTGCTACATCCTTTTACACGGGTTTAATACGTACATTACATCAGCAAAACTAAATCTGGTGCTGAAGTAGGAGGTGTATGAGTCAGGATAACCAGACTTTGTGCCGGGTCAGGTTGCGGTTAGGGATAATTTTCAGATCCGGGTCACAGAACGCAGCCACTCCCGTGTTTGCGGTTTCTGAATAATGACGGCATACGGGCGTTAACCCGCGCCTGGTGTAAACATCTGTAGTAAATGAGTACCGACCTGGCTGGCTTACTATAAAGGAGGAAGAGATAAATGCATTATTGTGGTCTGGACGTAAGGTCAGTGATCTGGAGTAAATATTTCCTTTATGATTCATTGTAAACCGCAAGCCACAAATGCTTTGGTGTGACCAATCTAGCATTAACATAGCGGGGATGGCGGAGATACGGAAGAGAATGACCAATCAATACGTGGAAAAGGGAATATGATTTTGAGGTTAAATATTTACTGTTGACGGAAGACGTGGAGGGAGGTGTTCAACAGTCCGGGAGAGTGGAAAGGCTTGACGAGAAAAAAGTACGACATATGAAGCGTGAGAAAACATATATGTGGTAAAACTAGAGACAGGAGAAATGAATGTAACACGGAGATTAAGATGAAATAACATAGAGAGGAAGAATTTAAGAAAGATCTAGAAGTAGTAGACATAATAATTGCAAAGAGGAGTGTATCAGGGAGACCGTTAACTGACAGGATGAGGTAAAACCGAGAGGTTCGGGAGAGACTGTATAGCTCACCTGGCCAATATGACCAGATCGACACGAGATGAGGAAACTTCTCAGGGAACCATCTAATCATTTCCGTAAAGTCATGTATAATTGTCATGTACGACCTCCGACAGGAAGAATTTTAAGATATCATCCAATTAGAGAACATCTTAACCCTTTGACGTCTATGTTAGAATCAGATCGGTATGAAATGAGGACACTTGAATATGAGAGCCATACATAGATCTTTTTCTGAAAAGCTTCGGGTGAACAGATTGTGGATTGTGAGAACTACTCATATGCACAGTTCACAGACGACGATGACGGGAGCAAAGTGGTGAGATAAGGTCTTCTTATAAGCTGATAATGAGAAAAGGAAAGAAGATACAAATCGCAAAAGTTATAGATGCGTCTGGCGCTAATGAAGAAGTCTCAAGTATTTTCGTTTTCTTTATATTGACATTTTAAGAACAGGTTCAGCAGCTACTGTCAGGGATAACCAATTCAGATACCTAACTGGCAGCGCATCACTTGATACTGTACAAAGAAAAGCAATACACTACCCTTTAAGGAACCAAGATGGAAGACGATTTGAAACAGAAACTTAACAAGATGGTTCTTTTCTAGCAAGGTACATATGTTATCACTGATATAAAAGTGCAGCAGATAGTGAGGCTGGTGGTTTGTGGAGTTCTCAATCTACTTCCGGTAATGTATTCTGAAAGTATACACTCAACTCTTCAACCCTATTTTGAAGTCTTTGTCCATACTACTTAACTCATCCGAGTAACTTTGAAGGTTCATCTTTACGGTGTCAGTCCTTAGCAACTTGCTTGTGTTCTTCCTTCATTATCATTCATATTATTCATCGACAATACGCATCTAACTTAATCAACACACATGATCATGTCAGGCTCACTCGACCTTCTCATTGCTTTTCTGTCATACAGGCGGCCTCGTGTATATCTTTAAAAAACCACATCACTTGTATTCTACTCAATTTTTTTTTTTTCATCTACAGATGTAAGTTTATCAACAGCCTTACATTTCAAGCACCAACAACATTCAGACCTGCTGATGCCCACACTTTACCCAACCTTTAACCTAAACCAACTCACAGCAACTATGCAACGTTACCCAGATTATCTCTGTTAAGCGGGGTACTACTGGACAGCGTCCTCTTACCAACACTGTTCATTTCTTGCACGGCTGCCACTTCCGCCACCAGTGGGTGCCATGAGCATGGATACCTCTGCCCACGACGCCACTCAGCTGTCTCGAACAACTCACTCCCGGAACGTACTCGTTTATCATAGAGTTAACCAAAGTAAACAAAGTCGAAAAGCCCTGAAAGATTAGAACAAATAAAGAAATCTATTACCGTAGCGCTAGGAAGAATAAATCCCAACGGCATAACCACAGAGGGTAGCAGGATAGCGCACAAGAAGAGCTGCAGAATCTTGGGTCATACACTGACATCAAGGGGTATGATAATAGATCATATCGCCGAGAGATTTGCACGAGAAAAAGTGGCCCTGACCATTTCTAATGGATTCTAGTACCTTCCAATGAACCAAAGATTACACCTAGTAATACCACAATAATACCTGCCTTAATTTATTCACCTATACCATGGTTCCACATCTCCAGTTCACGCATACTAAAGTAACAGAGGATACAAGATAAGGCTCTGAGTTTCGTCACAAAAGAAACATTCCCCAACATTGAAAACAGACGATTGAATATTAAACCAGTCGGTTTGCACTTAAGAAAAGTAGCGAAGAGAATACGGCAGAAACCTGAAGATAACGATGCTACAGACAAATCCAAGATCTGGACAACAGTACAAAATGGAATACCATTGGTTCCCTCGAAGTCTCAAAGCACTCAGAGAGGCTCCAGTTATCTTTCCACGTACACAATTATAATGTTTAGCTTAGATAAGTGAATTTCTATGAACGAAACAAAGATACAACACAAATACTTACACATCCCCAGTCTGCTGAGGGTATATGAATAAGGCACCAAAAACACACTCCCAGAAAATCCTCCGCATAAATAATTTAAACTCATACCACCATAATAACCCTGTTCACACTCCATTGTCATCTTCCATCTTAAACTAACCCTTCCACTGTTCCACCTCTTCTTTTCTTTCTCTTTTCTACCTCGACACATGGAACAAGAAGTAAGAATATATATATATATATATATATATATATATATATATATATATATATATATATATATATATATATATATATATATATATATATATATAAGGGGGTGACTGTTGTTAATTGGTTGATAATGATATTCAATGTATGTATAGGTCATAGTGAAGTGCCTGAGGATTGGCGGAATGCATGCCTAGTGCCATTGTACAAAGGCAAAGGGAATAAAGGTAAGTGTTCAAATTACAGAGGCATAAGTTTGTTGAGTATTCCTGGGAAATTATATGGGAGGGTATTGATTGAGAGGGCAAAGGCATGTAGAGAGCGTCAGATTAGGGAAGAGCAGTGTGGTTTTAGAAGTGGAAGAGGATGTGTGGATCAGGTGTTTGCTTTGAAGAATGCATGCGAGAAATACTAAGAAAAAAACAGATGGATTTGTATGTAGTATTTATGGATATGGAGAAGGCATATTATAGGTTTGATAGAGATGCTTTGTGGAGGGTTTTAAGAGTATATGGTGTGGGAAGTAAGTTGCTAGAAGCAGTGTACGTGCAGGAAGAGAGGAAAGTGATTGGTTCCCGGTGAATGTCGGTTTGCGGTAGGGGTGCGTGATGTCTCCATGGTTGTTTAATTTGTTTATGGATGGGGTTGTTATGGAGGTGAATGCACGAGTTTTGGAGAGAGGGGCAAGTATGCAGTCTGTTGTGGATGAGAGAGCTTAGGAAGCGAGTCAGTTGTTGTTCGCTGATGATACAGCGCTGGTGGCTGATTCGATTGAGAAACTGCAGAGGTTTGGTAAAGAGTGTGAAAGAAGAAAATTGAGAGCAAATGTGAATAAGAGGGTTGAGGGTCAAGTTATTTGGGAGGTAAGTTTGAATTGAGAAAAATTGGAGGAAGTGAAGTGCTTTACATATCTGGGAGTGGCCGTAGCAGCGGATGGAAGCATGGTAGCGGAATTGAGCCACAGGGTGGGGGAGGGGGCGAAGGTTTTGGGAGCGTTGAAGAATGTGGAAGGCAAGAACGCTATCGCGGAGAGCAAAAATGGGTATGTTTGAAGGAATAGTGGTTCCAACAAAGTTATATGGGAGCGTGGCATGGGCTTTAGATAGAGTTGTGCGGAGGAGGGTGGATGTGTTGGAAATGAAATGTTTGAGGACAATATGTGGTGTGAGGTGGTTTGATCGAGTAAGTGATGAAAGGGTAAGAGAGATGTGTGGTAATGAAAAAGAGTGTGGTTAAGAGAGCGGAAGGTGTGTTGAAATGGTTTGGACACATGGAGAGGATGAGTGAGGAAAGATTGACAAAGTGGACATATGTGTCAGCGATGGAGGGAAGAAGGAGACGCGGGAAACCAAATTGAAGGTGGAAGGATGGAGTGAAAAAGATTTTGAGCGATCGGGGCCTGAACATACAGGAAGGTGAAAGGAGTGCAAGGAATAGCATGAATTGGAAAGATGTGGTATACCTCGGTCGACGTACTGTCAATGGATTGAACCAGGCATGTGAAGCATTTGGGTAAATCATGGAAAGTTTTGTGGGGCCTGGATGTGGAAAGGGAGCTGTGGTTTCGGAGCATTACACATGACAGCTAGAGACTGAGTGTGAACGAATGTGGCCATTTTGTCTTTTCCCGGCGCAACCTCGCTGGAAATGGGGGAAGAGGGGATGCTATTTCGTGTGTGGCGGGGTGGCGACGTAAATGGATGAAGGCTGCAAGTATGAATACGTACATGTGTATATGTGTATATGTCTGTGTATGTATGTATACGTTGAAATGTATATGTATATATGCGTGTATGGGCGTTTATGTATATATATGTGCATACGAGTAGGTTGGGCCATCCTTTGTCTGTTTCCTTGCGATACCTCGCTGACGCGGGAAGCAGCGATTAAGAATACTTCCCACTCATTCCTCACGTTTCGTAGAAGGCGACTAAAGGGGACGGGAGCGGGGGGCTAGAAACCCTCCCCTCCTTGTATTTTAACCTTCTAAAAGGGGAAACAGAAGAAGGAGTCGCGCTGGGAGTGCTCATCCTCCTCGAAGGCTCAGATTGGGATGTCTAAATGTGTGTGGATGTAACCAAGATGAGAAAAAAAAGAAGAGCTAGGTAGTATGTTTGAGGAAAGGAATATGGATGTTTTAGCTTTGAGTGGAACAAAGCTCAAGGGTAAAGGGGAAGAGCGGTTTGGGAATGTCTTAGGAGTAAAGTCAGGGGTTAGTGAGAGGACAAGAGCTAGGCAAAGAGTAGCACTACTCCTGAAACATGAGTGGTGGGAGTATGTGATAGAGTGTAAGAAAGTAAATTCTAGATTGATATGGATAAAACTGAAAGCGGATGGAGAGAGATTGGTGATTATTGGTGCATATGCACCTGGGCATGAGAAGAAAGATCATGAGAGGCAAGTGTTTTGGGAGCAGCTGAGTGAGTGTGTTAGTAGTTTTGATGCACGAGACCGGGTTATAGTGATGGGTGATTCCAATGCAAAGGTGAGTAATGTGGCAGTTGAGGGAATAATTGGTGTACATGAGGTGTTCAGTGTTGTAAATGGAAATGGTGAAGAGCTTGTAGATTATTGTGCTGAAAAAGGGCTCTTGATTGGGAATACCTGGTTTAAAAAGAGAGATATACAGAAGTATATGTATGTAAGTAGGAGAGATGGCCAGAGAGCGTTATTGGATTACGTGTTAATTGATAGGCGCGCGAAAGAGAGACTTTTGGATGTTAATGTGCTGAGAGGTGCAACTGGAGGGATGTCTGATCATTATCTTATGGAGGCAAAGGTGAAGATTTATAGAGGTTTTCAGAAAAGAAGAGAGAATGTTGGGGGGAAGAGAGTGGTGAGAGTAAGTGAGCTTGGGAAGGAGACTTGTGTGAGGAACTACCAGGAGAGACTGAGTACAGAATGGAAAAAGGTGAGAACAAAGGACGTAAGGGGAGTGGGGGAGGAATGGGATGTATTTAGGGAATCAGTGATGGCTTGCGCAAAAGATGCTTGTGGCATGAGAAGCGTGGGAGGTGGGCAGACTAGAAAGGGTAGTGAGTGGTGGGATGAGGAAGTAAGATTATTAGTGAAAGAGAAGAGAGAGGTATTTGGACGATTTTTACTGGGAAATGATGCAAATGAGTAGGATATGTATAAAAGAAAGAGGCAGGAGGTCAGGAGAAAGGTGCAAGAGGTGAAAAAGAGGGCAAATGAGAGTTGGGGTGAGAGAGTATCATTAAATTTTAGGGAGAATAAAAGGATGTTTTGGAAGGAGGTAAAGAAAGTGCGTAGACAAGGGAACAAATGGGAACTTCAGTGAAGGGGGCTAATGGGGAGGTGATAACAAGTAGTGGTGATGTGAGAAGGAGATAGAGTGAGTATTTTGAAGATTTGTTGAATATGTTTGATGATAGAGTGGCAAGTGTAGGGCGTTTTGGTCGAGGTAGTGTGCAAAGTGAGAGGGCTAGGGAGAATGGTTTGGTAAACCGGGATGTAGTAAAAGCTTCGCAGTAAATGGAAGCTGGCAAGGCAGCGGGTTTGGATGGTATTGCAATGGAATTTATCAAAAAAGGGGGTGACTGTGTTGTTGACTGGTTGGTAAGGTTATTTAATGTATGTATGACTCATGGTGAGGTGCCTGAGGATTGGAGGAATGCTTGCATAGTGCCGTTGTACAAAGGCAAAGGGGATAAGAGTGAGTGCTCAAATTACAGAGGTATAAGTTTGTGGAGAGTATTGATTGAGAGGGTGAAGGCGTGTACAGAACATCAGATAGGGGAAAAGCAGTGTGGTTTCAGAAGTGATAGAGGATGTGTGGATCAGGTGTTTGCTTTGAAGAATGTATGTGAGAAATACTTAGAAAAGCAAATGGATTTGTATGTAGCATTTATGGATCTGGAGAGGGCATATGGTAGAGTTGATAAGATGCTCTGTGGAAGGTATTAAGAATATATGGTGTGGGAGGCAAGTTCTTAGAAGCAGTGAAAAGTTTTTATCGAGGATGTAAGGCATGTGTACGTGTAGGAGGAGAGGAAAGTGATTGGTTCTCAGTGAATGTAGGTTTGCGGCAGGGGTGTGTGATGTCTCCATGGTTGTTTAATTTGTTTATGGATGGGGTTGTTAGGGAGGTGAATGCAAGAGTTTTGGAAAGAGGGGCAAGTAAGCAGTCTGTTGTGGATGAGAGAGCTTGGGAAGTGAGTCAGTTGATGTTCGCTGATAATGCAGCGCTGGTGGCTGATTCTTGTGAGAAACTGCAGAAGCTGGTGACTGAGTTTGGTAAAGTGTGTGAAAGAAGAAAGCTGAGAGTAAATGTGAATAAGATCAAGATTATTAGATACAGTAGGGTTGAGGGACAAGTCAACTGGGAGGTAAGGTTGAATGGAGAAAAAGTGGAGGAAGTGAAGTGTTCTAGATATCTGGGAGTGGATTTGGCAGCGGATGGAACCATGGAAGCGGAAGTGAATCATAGGGTGGGGGAGGGGGCGAAAGTCTGGGAGCCTTGAAGAATGTTTGGAAGTCGAGAACATTATCTCGGAATGCAAATATGGGTATGTTTGAAGGAATAGTCGTTCCATCAATGTTATATAGTTGCGAGGAGTGGGCTATGGATAGAGTTGTGCGCAGGAGGGTGGATGTGCTGGAAATGAGATGTTTGAGGACGATATGAGATGTTTGAGGACAATATGTGGTGTGAGGTGGTTTGATCGAGTAAGTTATGAAAGGGTAAGAGAGGTGTGTGGTAAGAAAAAGTGTGGTTGAGAGAGCAGAATAGGGTGTTTTGAAATGGTTTGATCACATGGAGAGAATGAGTGAGGAAAGATTGACAAAGAGGATATATGTGTCAGAGGATATATATGTCAGAGGTGGAGGGAACGAGAAGAAGTGGGAGACCAAATTGTAGGTGGAAAGATGGAGTGACAAAGATTTTGAGTGATCGGGGCCTGAACATGCAGGAGGGTGAAAGGCGTGCAAGGAATAGAGTGAATTGGAACGATGTGGTATACCGGGGTCGACGTGCTGTCAATGGATTGAACCATGGAAAGTTCTGTGTGGCCAGGATATGGAAAGGGAGCTGTGGTTTCAGTGCATTATACATGACAGCTAGAGATTGAGTGTGAACGAATGTGGCCTTTGTTGTCTTTTCCTAGCGGTACCTCGCGCATATGTGGCGGAGGGGGTTGTTATTTCATGTGTGGCGCTGTGTCGATGGGAATGAATAAAGGCAGAAAGTATGAATTATGTACATATGCATATGTCTGTGTGTGCATACATATGTATACGTCGAGATGTATAGGTATGTATATTTGCGTGTGTGGACGTGTATGTATTTACATGTGTAAGTGGGAGGGTTGGGCCATTCTTTCGTCTGTTTCCTTGCGCTACCTCACTAACACGGGAGACAGTGACAAAGCAAAATAAATAAAGATACATATATATATATATATATATATATATATATATATATATATATATATATATATATATATATATATATATATATATATATATATTATCCCTGGGTATAGGGGATTAAGAATACTTCCCACGTATTCCCTGCGTGTCGTAGAAGGCGACTAAAATTTTCTAAAAGAAGGAACAGAGGGGGCCAGGTGAGGATATTCCAAAAAAGGCCCAGTTCTCTGCTCCTAACGCTACCTCGCTAACGCGGGAGAATGGCGAATAGTTTAAAAGAAAAAAAAAAAAAATATATATATATATATATATATATATATTTTTTTTTTTTTTTTTTTTTTTTTTTTTTTTTTTTTTTATACTTTGTCGCTGTCTCCCGCGTTTGCGAGGTAGCGCAAGGAAACAGACGAAAGAAATGGCCCAACCCCCCCCATACACATGTACATACACACGTCCACACACGCAAATATACATACCTACACAGCTTTCCATGGTTTACCCCAGACGCTTCACATGCCTTGATTCACTCCACTGACAGCACGTCAACCCCTGTATACCACATCGCTCCAATTCACTCTATTCCTTGCCCTCCTTTCACCCTCCTGCATGTTCAGGCCCCGATCACACAAAATCTTTTTCACTCCATCTTTCCACCTCCAATTTGGTCTCCCTCTTCTCCTCGTTCCCTCCACCTCCGACACATATATCCTCTTGGTCAATCTTTCCTCACTCATTCTCTCCATGTGCCCAAACCATTTCAAAACACCCTCTTCTGCTCTCTCAACCACGCTCTTTTTATTTCCACACATCTCTCTTACCCTTACGTTACTTACTCGATCAAACCACCTCACACCACACATTGTCCTCAAACATCTCATTTCCAGCACATCCACCCTCCTGCGCACAACTCTATCCATAGCCCACGCCTCGCAACCATACAACATTGTTGGAACCACTATTCCTTCAAACATACCCATTTTTGCTTTCCGAGATAATGTTCTCGACTTCCACACATTTTTCAAGGCTCCCAAAATTTTCGCCCCCTCCCCCACCCTATGATCCACTTCCGCTTCCATGGTTCCATCCGCTGACAGATCCACTCCCAGATATCTAAAACACTTCACTTCCTCCAGTTTTTCTCCATTCAAACTCACCTCCCAATTGACTTGACCCTCAACCCTACTGTACCTAATAACCTTGCTCTTATTCACATTTACTCTTAACTTTCTTCTTCCACACACTTTACCAAACTCAGTCACCAGCTTCTGCAGTTTCTCACATGAATCAGCCACCAGCGCTGTATCATCAGCGAACAACAACTGACTCACTTCCCAAGTTCTCTCATCCCCAACAGACTTCATACTTGCCCCTCTTTCCAGGACTCTTGCATTTACCTCCCTAACAACCCCATCCATAAACAAATTAAACAACCATGGAGACATCACACACCCCTGCCGCAAACCTACATTCACTGAGAACCAATCACTTTCCTCTCTTCCTACACGTACACATGCCTTACATCCTCGATAAAAACTTTTCACTGCTTCTAACAACTTGCCTCCCACACCATATATTCTTAATACCTTCCACAGAGCATCTCTATCAACTCTATCATATGCCTTCTCCAGATCCATAAATGCTACATACAAATCCATTTGCTTTTCTAAGTATTTCTCACATACATTCTTCAAAGCAAACACCTGATCCACACATCCTCTACCACTTCTGAAACCGCACTGCTCTTCCCCAATCTGATGCTCTGTACATGCCTTCACCCTCTCAATCAATACCCTCCCATATAATTTACCAGGAATACTCAACAAACTTATACCTCTGTAATTTGAGCACTCACTCTTATCCCCTTTGCCTTTGTACAATGGCACTATGCACGCATTCCGCCAATCCTCAGGCACCTCACCATGAGTCATACATACATTAAATAACCTTACCAACCAGTCAACAATACAGTCACCCCCTTTTTTAATAAATTCCACTGCAATACCATCCAAACCTGCTGCCTTGCCGGCTTTCATCTTCCGCAAAGCTTTTACTACCTCTTCTCTGTTTACCAAATCATTTTCCCTAACCCTCTCACTTTGCACACCACCTCGACCAAAACACCCTATATCTGCCACTCTGTCATCAGACACATTCAACAAACCTTCAAAATACTCATTCCATCTCCTTCTCACATCACCACTACTTGTTATCACCTCCCCATTTACGCCCTTCACTGAAGTTCCCATTTGCTCCCTTGTCTTACACACCCTATTTACCTCCTTCCAGAACATCTTTTTATTCTCCCTAAAATTTACTGATAGTCTCTTACCCCAACTCTCATTTGCCCTTTTTTTCACCTCTTGCACCTTTCTCTTGACCTCCTGTCTCTTTCTTTTATACTTCTCCCACTCAATTGCATTTTTTCCCTGCAAAAATCGTCCAAATGCCTCTCTCTTCTCTTTCACTAATACTCTTACTTCTTCATCCCACCACTCACTACCCTTTCTAAACAGCCCACCTCCCACTCTTCTCATGCCACAAGCATCTTTTGCGCAATCCATCACTGATTCCCTAAATACATCCCATTCCTCCCCCACTCCCCTTACTTCCATTGTTCTCACCTTTTTCCATTCTGTACACAGTCTCTCCTGGTACTTCCCCACACAGGTCTCCTTCCCAAGCTCACTTACTCTCACCACCTTCTTCACCCCAACATTCACTCCTCTTTTCTGAAAACCCATACTAATCTTCACCTTAGCCTCCACAAGATAATGATCAGACATCCCTCCAGTTGCACCTCTCAGCACATTAACATCCAAAAGTCTCTCTTTCGCACGCCTGTCAATTAACACGTAATCCAATAACGCTCTCTGGCCATCTCTCCTACTTACATAAGTATACTTATGTATATCTCGCTTTTTAAACCAGGTATTCCCAATCATCAGTCCTTTTTCAGCACATAAATCTACAAGCTCTTCACCATTTCCATTTACAACACTGAACACCCCATGTATACCAATTATTCCCTCAACTGCCACATTACTCACCTTTGCATTCAAATCACCCATCACTATAACCCGGTCTCGTGCATCAAAACCGCTAACACACTCATTCAGCTGCTCCCAAAACACTTGCCTCTCATGATCTTTCTTCTCATGCCCAGGTGCATATGCACCAATAATCACCCACCTCTCTCCATCAACTTTCAATTTTACCCATATTAATCGAGAATATACTTTCTTACATTCTATCACATACTCCCACAACTCCTGTTTCAGGAGTATTGCTACTCCTTCCCTTGCTCTTGTCCTCTCACTAACCCCTGACTTCACTCCCCAGACATTTCCAAACCACTCTTCCCCTTTACCCTTGAGCTTCGTTTCACTCAGAGCCAAAACATCCAGGTTCCTTTCCTCAAACATACTACCTATCTCTCCTTTTTTCACATCTTGGTTACATCCACACACATTTAGGCACCCCACTCTGAGCCTTCGAGGAGGATGATCACTCCCCGCGTGACTCCTTCTTCTGTTTCCCATTTTAGAAAGTTAATTACAAGGAGGGGAGGATTTCCGGCCCCCCGCTCCCGTCCCCTCTAGTCGCTTTCTACGACACGCGAGGAATACGTGGGAAGTATTCTTTCACCCCTATCCCCAGGGATAATATACATATATATATACATATACACACACACCTGGAAAGAGGGGCAAGTATGAAGTCTGTTGGGGATGAGAGAGCTTGGGAAGTGAGTCAATTGTTGTTCGCTGATGATACAGCGCTGGTGGCTGATTCATGTGAGAAACTGCAGAAGCTGGTGACTGAGTTTGGTAAAGTGTGTGGAAGAAGAAAGTTGAGAGTAAATGTGAATAAGAGCAAGGTTATTAGGTACAGTAGGGGTGAGGGTCAAGTCAATTGGGAGGTGAGTTTGAATGGAGAAAAACTGGAGGAAGTGAAGTGTTTTAGATATCTGGGAGTGGATCTGTCAGCGGATGGAACCATGGAAGCGGAAGTGGATCATAGGGTGGGGGAGGGGGCGAAAATTTTGGGAGCCTTGAAAAATGTGTGGAAGTCGAGAACATTATCTCGGAAAGCAAAAATGGGTATGTTTGAGGGAATAGTGGTTCCAACAATGCTGTATGGTTGCGAGGCGTGGGCTATGGATAGAGATGTGCGCAGGAGGATGGATGTGCTGGAAATGAGATGTTTGAGGACAATGTGTGGTGTGAGGTGGTTTGATCGAGTAAGTAACGTAAGGGTAAGAGAGATGTGTGGAAATAAAAAGAGCGTGGTCGAGAGAGCAGAAGAGGGTGTTTTGAAATGGTTTGGGCACATGGAGAGAATGAGTGAGGAGAGATTGACCAAGAGGATATATGTGTCGGAGGTGGAGGGAACGAGGAGAAGAGGGAGACCAAATTGGAGGTGGAAAGATGGAGTGAAAAAGATTTTGTGTGATCGGGGCCTGAACATGCAGGAGGGTGAAAGGAGGGCAAGAAATAGAGTGAATTGGAGTCATGTGGTATACAGGGGTTGACGTGCTGTCAGTGGATTGAAGCAAGGCATGTGAAGCGTCTGGGGTAAACCATGGAAAGCTGTGTAGGTATGTATATTTGCGTGTGTGGACGTGTGTATGTACATGTGTATGGGGGGGGGCCATTTCTTTCGTCTGTTTCCTTGCGCTACCTCGCAAACGCGGGAGACAGCGACAAAGTATAAAAAAAAAAAAAAAAAAAAAAAAAAAAAAAAAATACACACACACACACATACACACACATACGCACATACACACACACACACACACACACGTACATATATATACATATGAAAAATGTAAGAAACAATTTAGAAAACAAACTTTTAGCTTGAAATGAATGAAAAAAATGAATGTCACATAATGGTCACATATATATATATATATATGAGTGTGTGTGTGTGTGTGTGTGAGTGTGTGTGTGTGTGTGTAAAACCTCAGTAGATCACAGGTTACAGTGATGTATGTGATCTAGTATTTGCTGAAAACCACGAAGACTTATCACGTTTCATTTTTCCTCGTGGTTTTCGGCAAATATTGAGTGTGTGTGTGTGTGTGTGTGTGTTACTAATCCTTGTGAACGTTCTGGACACAGTCCATCGCTCCTACGTTACACAGTGTTTTATCATATCAGGAGAACCGTCATTCCAGAGATGTAAGATCTACACTGAGGACCCGCAATATTCATCCCAGTGACCCTGTACCTGCTAGACAAGGACACACACCCATCACCGCACTTCATGACCCGATGGTCGTGCGCACTGAGCGAGTTCCATAGAAGAGACTGGTAGGCAGGGGCAGGAGGGTAAGGTTATATATATATATATATATATATATATATATATATATATATATATATATATATATATATATATATATATATATATATATATATATATATATATATATATATATATATTTTTTTTTTTTTTTTTTTTTTTTTCTTTTCTTTTGCTTTGTCGCTGTCTCCCGCGTTTGCGAGGTAGCGCAAGGAAACAGACGAAAGAAATGGCCCAACCCACCCCCATACACATGTATATACATACGTCCACACACGCAAATATACATACCTACACAGCTTTCCATGGTTTACCCCAGACGCTTCACATGCCTTGATTCAATCCACTGACAGCACGTCAACCCCGGTATACCACATCGCTCCAATTCACTCTATTCCTTGCCCTCCTTTCACCCTCCTGCATGTTCAGGCCCCGATCACACAAAATCTTTTTCACTCCATCTTTCCACCTCCAATTTGGTCTCCCTCTTCTCCTCGTTCCCTCCACCTCCGACACATATATCCTCTTGGTCAATCTTTCCTCACTCATTCTCTCCATGTGCCCAAACCATTTCAAAACACCCTCTTCTGCTCTCTCAACCACGCTCTTTTTATTTCCACACATCTCTCTTACCCTTACGTTACTTACTCGATCAAACCACCTCACACCACACATTGTCTTCAAACATCTCATTTCCAGCACATCCATCCTCCTGCGCACAACTCTATCCATAGCCCACGCCTCGCAACCATACAACATTGTTGGAACCACTATTCCTTCAAACATACCCATTTTTGCTTTCCGAGATAATGTTCACGACTTCCACACATTCTTCAAGGCCCCCAGAATTTTCGCCCCCTCCCCCACCCTATGATCCACTTCCGCTTCCATGGTTCCATCCGCTGACAGATCCACTCCCAGATATCTAAAACACTTCACTTCCTCCTTTTTTTCTCCATTCAAACTCACCTCCCAATTGACTTGACCCTCAACCCTACTGTACCTAATAACCTTGCTCTTATTCACATTTACTCTTAACTTTCTTCTTTCACACACTTTACCGAACTCAGTCACCAGCTTCTGCAGTTTCTCACATGAATCAGCCACCAGCGCTGTATCATCAGCGAACAACAACTGACTCACTTCCCAAGTTCTCTCATCCCCAACAGACTTCATACTTGCCCCTCTTTCCAAAACTCTTGCATTCACCTCCCTAACAACCCCATCCTTAAACAAATTAAACAACCATGGAGACATCACACACCCCTGCCGCAAACCTACATTCACTGAGAACCAATCACTTTCCTCTCTTCCTACACGTACACATGCCTTACATCCTCGATAAAAACTTTTCACTGCTTCTAACAACTTGCCTCCCACACCATATATTCTTAATACCTTCCACAGAGCATCTCTATCAACTCTATCATATGCCTTCTCCAGATCCATAAATGCTACATACAAATCCATTTGCTTTTCTAAGTATTTCTCACATACATTCTTCAAAGCAAACACCTGATCCACACATCCTCTACCACTTCTGAAACCACACTGCTCTTCCCCAATCTGATGCTCTGTACATGCCTTCACCCTCTCAATCAATACCCTCCCATATAATTTACCAGGAATACTCAACAAACTTATACCTCTGTAATTCGAGCACTCACTCTTATCCCCTTTGCCTTTGTACAATGGCACTATGCACGCATTCCGCCAATCCTCAGGCACCTCACCATGAGTCATACATACATTAAATAACCTTACCAACCAGTCAACAATACAGTCACCCCCTTTTTTAATAAATTCCACTGCAATACCATCCAAACCTGCTGCCTTGCCGGCTTTCATCTTCCGCAAAGCTTTTACTACCTCTTCTCTGTTTACCAAATCATTTTCCCTAACCCTCTCACTTTGCACACCACCTCGACCAAAACACCCTATATCTGCCACTCTATCATCAAACACATTCAACAAACCTTCAAAATACTCACTCCATCTCCTTCTCACATCACCACTAGTTGTTATCACCTCCCCATTTGCGCCCTTCACTGAAGTTCCCATTTGCTCCCTTGTCTTACGCACTTTATTTACCTCCTTCCAGAACATCTTTTTATTCTCCCTAAAATTTAATGATACTCTCTCACCCCAACTCTCATTTGCCCTTTTTTTTCACCTCTTGCACCTTTCTCTTGACCTCCTTTGGATAGGGGAGAAAGAATACTTCCCACGTATTCCCTGCGTGTCGTAGAAGGCGACTAAAAGGGGAGGGAGCGGGGGGCTGGAAATCCTCCCCTCTCATTATTTTTTTTTTTTTAATTTTCCAAAAGAAAGGAACAGAGAAGGGGGCCAGGTGAGGATATTCCCTCGAGGGCCCAGTCCTCTGTTCTTAGCGCTACCTCGCTAATGCGGGAAATGGCGAATAGTATGAAAAAAAAAAAAAAAAAAAATATATATATATATATATATATATATATATATATATATGTGTGTGTGTGTGTGTGTGTGTGTGTGTGTGTGTGTGTGTGTGTGTTACCCCCGCCTATACGTAGATAAGCCGAGGGTAATGTTCTTGTAGTCTGCATGCAATAACGTCCATGAACCCCAGGCTTCAACACGTACTCCCACTGTAAGATGAACTATCTATGGTCAAAATAATTGATGATAACTTTCCGAACGTCCTGAATTATAGCTACATCATTTAACTCTGAACAGAAAATTCATATAATAGCAACGTGCTGCTTAACCTGGTATATAAACATATGTGTGAAATATATCTGTCCGTCCTTTTAAACTATATACCTTAATTCATACGCACACTGAACAAATCCATACATTTTATATGTTCTTGTACAACAATAGGATACATTGTTCATATACCACATCAGGATACATTGAACGGGGCTCCTTTACCTTCCTGTAACACTACAACCAACTGAGATTATATGATGGCTTCTCTTGTAATGAGTACTTCCCTCAGTGCAGACTTGATGGCTCTCTCTCTCTCTCTCTCTCTCTCTCTCTCTCTCTCTCTCTCTCTCTCTCTCTCTCTCTCTCTCTCTCTTATACAGTCATCGGCTATCCTGGACAGTTAGCCTTACAGAGTGTAGTCATTCAGTGATACCTTCAAAGTTCTATACATCACAGGCGCAGGCCGACTGTATAGAGCTGTAGTCTAAACACGTCGCGGTTTTTGTCGTGCGGTGAAAGTGTGTGTGTGTATGGGAGGAGTGTGTACTACACTGTGTGGTGAGTGACGTGGGTGTCATGGTGATTCACTGAGTATCAGTGAGTGACGAGGGTGCCACGACAAACCATCCAGTATATTTACTTAGGATTTCCCGACTTTTTTTTTTTTCGAGAGAGAAATTTGCTGTGATGACATCAGATCAAATACCGGAATAATTCACATACAGTAATTTACGAAATGAATACATAGATTACTGATAATACGGCTATTGTAACTATTCTCACGCATAACCGGTTAACTTATGTGACTTCATGAGTATAATAAATGATACGACGTTATATACAATATATGTAGTTCGTGGACGCCTAAGGTATATCTAGGTCACCTCTACAATCAAACGTAAGCCTCCAATGTAGAATAGAGGCTTCGCTATCCTGGATGTAGACTACAGTTGAACCTCTGGTACGGAGGTGGTAGCCTTGTGGTAGGGATGGGAAGAGGTTAGAGCTACCGGTCTGCCTCAGCTACGCTCCAGGATAATTAGATTTTCCTTTTGATAAATCAGTTCAGAGAAAAAACTATTTAATTCGAGTTCATAAACCCGAGGAAGCAGGTAGCTGTTTTTTCAAAAGCTGTTATGCACAAATTGTTCAGTCCCTTTTTGTTCTAGTCTTCATTTTTGTTCATACTACTGGTGGGCTAAATGTGAGTTTGATAAAAGGTATATTCAAAGGGAGAAGTTTGTATTATGGAAATCGAACATTACACAATCATAACCTTCTTGTGCTGTACGGGGTGGGAGATTTACACTCGTTGGTCCCCATCTCTTAAACGTTCTCTATCATGCAACTTGAATTTTTGTATGTTCTCTGCTTTAACCATGTCCGGTCATTTCATTTCAGTGATCGTCACACTTATACCATACTTCCTTATGTATTTTTCAATAAAATTTCTTGTTTATTTTCATGTCATGTTCTCTTTTTTATCCCTACATCTCTCGAAAAACTGTTCACTGTCTACGTCATCGATCTGTATTAAAGACTTAAAGTTCATGATCAGGTCACCCCTCACTCTTCCCTCTTCAAGGTGGGCAAATCAAAAGTCTATAGCTTTTCTCTGTAGCTTAGCTTTCTTAAGTCTGGTAGCATCTTTTTGCCCTCTCCTAGACTTTCTATATAAGTTGTTTGTTCTTAGGAGTAGCGTATGATCAGCATTCTAAATAGTTTCTTACACTGGTGCTTGCAAGTTATTCTAATATTTACCAGCAGATAGTTTGTCATCTTAATCATTCTTCTGATATGAGACCGTCTCACACACAGAATCCTGGTTAAATTTCATCAACTATATGTCAAGCCAACTTAGAAGGTTGTGCAGATTATCTTACAAGTTGATGCAATGCTCATCACTTTTCACTTCCTTCATGATCTTTGCATCATCTGCAAACATATTCAGACAGGAGTCCAAACATTCAGGCAAGTGATTTGCATTGATCAAAAGGAGTAATGGCCCATAGCAGAACCACTGTTCACCTCGACCCATGCAGTGATGGCTCCATTGACATGCGTCCTTTGTGCCTTTCCACCGAGATAACCCGCTGTCCATCGAAGGACTTTCCGCCATTTACCTGGTTGATGATCCTACTTAATCATCCTCCCTTTCGGTATAGTGTCAGATGCTTTCTGTCAGTCCAGATACAAACAACCCACCTGGCCATCTCTGTCGAAGACAGAGCTCAATCGAAACTCGTTGACCTCTAAGAAGTTTGTTTCCCATATTTTCCTTAGAACCGCGTTGTCCCTCACTGGAAGTGGTTACACTGCAAGTGAAAAGACACCTTTAGTGAGGCTGTGTCACTGGGAGTATAATCTCGTCAAAGAACTTTCTACATAAAAGTCCACATTTCCCCGCTACTGGAAGTATTGCAACCTTGGGCCGCAGTACCCACCGGAAAGAGATCCCAGAATGAGATCCTGGGGAAATTACATATATATATATATATATATATATATATATATATATATATATATATATATATATATATATATATATATATATATATATATATATATGTTTTCTTTAACTAAATTCTTCAGTTCCAGTTGACAATAAATAGCTTGTGCAAGGAGGTGATAATCTGCAGAAAACCTGGCAAATTCCTGAACTTCTTTGCACAAAATATCAGATGATGTTCGTCTGAGAAAGAATACTTCCCTGCGTGTTGTACAAGGCGACTAAAAGGGAAGGGAGCGGGGGGCTGGAAATCCCCCCTCTCTTTTTTTTTTTTTCCAAAAGAAAGAACAGAGAAGGGGGCCAGGTGAGGATATTCCCTCAAAGGCCCAGTCCTCTGTTCTTAACGCTACCTCGCTAATGCGGGAAATGGGGGAGGGGGCGAAAATTCTGGGAGCCTTGAAGAATGTGTGGAAGTCGAGAACATTATCTCGGAAAGCAAAAATGGGTATGTTTGAAGGAATAGTGGTTCCAACAATGTTGTATGGTTGCGAGGCGTGGGCTATGGATAGAGTTGTGCGCAGGAGGATGGATGTGCTGGAAATGAGATGTTTGAGGACAATGTGTGGTGTGAGGTGGTTTGATCGAGTAAGTAACGTAAGGGTAAGAGAGATGTGTGGAAATAAAAAGAGCGTGGTTGAGAGAGCAGAAGAGGGTGTTTTGAAATGGTTTGGTCACATGGAGAGAATGAGTGAGGAAAGATTGACCAAGAGGATATATGTGTCGGAGGTGGAGGGAACGAGGAGAAGAGGGAGACCAAATTGGAGGTGGAAAGATGGAGTGAAAAAGATTTTGTGTGATCGGGGCCTGAACATGCAGGAGGGTGAAAGGAGGGCAAGGAATAGAGTGAATTGGAGCGATGTGGTATACAGGGGTTGACGTGCTGTCAGTGGATTGAATCGGGGCATGTGAAGCGTCTGGGGTAAACCATGGAAAGCTGTGTAGGTATGTATATTTGCGTGTGTGGATGTATGTATATACATGTGTATGGGGGTGAGTTGGGCCATTTCTTTCGTCTGTTTCCTTGCGCTACCTCGCAAACGCGGGAGACAGCGACAAAGCAAAAAAAAAAAAAAAAAAATATATCGGAATGTAGAACCCCCTTCCCGTACTGTACACACACACACACACACACACACACACACACACACACACACACACACACACACACAGAAAGAGAGAGTACGTGTAAGAATGTCATCGACACAGTTGGGGTCGCTTCACTGACTAAACTCGACATGAAGGTAAAGCTTGTCATCCGTGGCGCCTCTGTCCTTCGCCGCCGGTAATGGCTGGATGCCGCTCCTCGTATCATTCTCACCTTTGTACCACACTTACGGGCACAGGTTCCATATGTATGGACGTACTTCTGGAACTACGCATTCAGTTGCTGGTTGTGACGAGTAATTGTGAAGCATAATCGGTAATGGCGGAGGGAAAACTGTAAGTGAGGAGAGATTAAATGGAACAGGGTGACATTAGGCGAAGAAGAGCGGCGAGAGTGAAAGAGAAATAGAGATAATGGAAGTGAAGGGCAAGAATTTCAACAAGAATGTACCAGGGTTAGTTTATAGGTCCCCAGCAAAGACACCAGAGGTACACGAAGGATTATACGATCAGATAGAAGAAACTAGCAATGAAAACGATTCGATCATCTTAACACCATTATCTAAGCGGAGAGAACCCTCTTCCAGTAGTTCGGGGCGTGGGCTTTACTTAAATCTGCAGGACAGTGCCCTAATACAATTAGTGGCTTAACCTACCAGTGACGAGAATATATTAGATTTAGTTCTAGTAACAAATGAGGATCTTGTTGACGATGTTGAAGTCTGAGAAAAGTTTGACACAAATGCTCTTTGGCGAATTTGAGGTGACTTTCAACATTGCCTGTAATGCTGATCAACGCCATAATCATGTATGAATACCAAATCTTTGACTTGCAGATCTGAAAGATATTCGCATTGCCCTAAACAGGCGAACTTGGGATGATATAGGTGAAAGACATATGGTCGTAGCTTGAGTGAGCTTCAGTAAAACGTTCAAAGCAGTGGAGGAAATATTGTGACAATGCGTGGTAGACGGTCATTTTCCATTACGAAGCCAAAATGGTGGAACAGCGACAGAGAAATGTCCTCTGTCTGAGCAAACAACACACATAGGGACCAGTAACCACCTTGATGGAGTAAATGCTGTAAGTCTGCATACGGGTAATAAATCGCTGCCCGGAAATTATCGTCTGCAGTTAATAGTTCGCAAACTTATGAAAACCATCATTCTGGATAAGATCGAAAAACCATTAACAGAACCACCACTTAAATGAATGACTCTCAGCATGGTTTTCGACGAAATCATTCAAGAAATCCGCTCGATTTCCTTAGTGATATAATCAACATGCATAATGAAATAAAGCAGTTGATGTCATCTAATTACATGCTCGAAAAGCCTTTGCTAAAGTTCCACATCAAAGGTTACGAACTGAGTTTAAGTCACATGGTAGAGATGGAGCTGTACTTCAGTGGATAGAGAATTGATCAACTGGCCTTGAACAGAATTGTGATGAATGGTCAAGCCTCAACGCGGTTAAACATAACAAGTGGCGTTTCACAAGGATCAGCCTTGGGACCGGTTCTCTTTTTCATAGATATTAATTACACTGATAATTCGCTGCATTGCGAGATATCGAATTCGCAGATGATAGTAAGTTGGGAAATAAATCTACAATATAGACTGAACGTTTGCAGCTTCAAACGGACGTAGATAAACGGATGGACTGGGCAAACGAATTTTGATATCGATATGTGGAAAGTTTTACATGTAGGTAGTAAAAATGAAAAGGCAAACTTTAGTATAAATTCCGTTGAGTTGCACAAGGTAAATGAGGAAAAAGACTTGGATGTGATAATCTCTGGTGATCTAAAGTCGTCAACAGTGCAGAGGGACAGTTAAAAAGGCGAACAAAATTTTTGGATTTGTAGTTATGTCTATCGAATTTAAGTCTAGGGAAATTATACAAACACTTTACAAGTTACTCGTGCGTCCCTTTCTTGCTGACTGTGTTCAGTTTTGGTCAACCTTCCCGGGGAAATGAGAAGGGTAAAGGGTGACGTGATACAGGCATTCAGAATCATCACAAACTTTGATAACGTCGATCTAACGATTTACGTAGGGAGAGATTCGTCTGATTTCACTCGTAGTGAAGATTACAAACTTATGGGCAAGTTTTATCTCAAATGAGTCGAAATGCTTTTTCTTTAACAGAATTGTTAACATGTGGAGTGATTTAACACTTAGAGTGGTGGGAAGTTGTACCGTAAATACTTTTAAGAATAGACTTCATAAATATTTCGTTTTAGATCCACGACCGACATCATCTGCACTTCCTCACCTACATGAAAAGTTTACAATATTTTTCTCTCTTTAATAAGTACGTATTTCTAGTCCTACCACACTGATCTATGATTTTCATATCTTTCCACTATCACAGGCAGCCTCGAGGGGACCCACTGGTCTGTTACTGTTTGAATTCTTTTCTACGATAGATTTTTAGTGAGTTTAGTTGAATAAGGTGTTGGTGATGGTGCAGGAGCTACACATACTGGTGCTGGTGCAGGCTTCCTGCTGGTATTGTTGATGGTGTAAGAGCTGTCTGCTGGTGTTAGCGATAGTGTAAGAGGCGTTTGCTGATGCTGGAGTAGTGTAGGAGCTGCCTGCTGGTGTTGCAGGTGGTGTCGGAGCTATCTGCTACGGCTAAGTTCTGCCTGCTGGGGTAATGAGTGATGCAGGAACTACTTGCCGATGGTGATGAAGTAGGAGCTGCCTGCTGGTGCATGGAGTGATATAAGAGCTACTTGATGATGCTTCGGGTGTTAAGGGAGTTATCTGCTGGTATTAGCAATGGTGAATGAACTGCTTTTTTGAACTAAGGGCAATGTAAAGGGAAGAAAGGAACTGCCTGTTGATGTTAGCGGTGGTGTAAGGCTACCTGCTGTTGCCAGAGGTGATGTAGAAGACATCTACTGGTGCCAGAGATGTTGCAGGAGCGACATGTTGGTGCTAAGGTGACAAGTTGGATCTGGTGCTTGATGTGGTGTTGGATCTGCCTGCTTGTGGCAAGGGTGATATAAGAGGTACCTGTTGGTGCTAAGGTGGTGCAGGATTCACCTACTGGTGTTAAGGGTGGTGGAAGAGGTACCTGTTGGTGATAAGGGTGGCCTAGTATCTACTTGGTGGTGCAAGGAGTGGACTAAGCAGGTACCTTCTGGTGCTAAGAGTGGTGTACGTACCACATGTTGGTGATAGGAGTGGTGTAGATTATGCTGGTGTGAAAGGCAGTACAGAGGCTGCCTACTGATGCCGCGGGTGGAGTAGGAGCTACCTGCTGGTGCTAGGGGTTGGGCAGAGGTTATCTGCTGGGCCACTTGGCCGTGTAGGGAGAAGTGACTCACAATGGCAGATGTATTGAGGGGAAACCCCAGGTCATTAACAAAACGGAAGTAGGGTAGACATCTGTCAGTGTGTGTGTGTGTGTGTGTGTGTGTGTGTGTGTGTGTTTGTCCTTAAATGTTTTAGTGTCTAAACGTGTATATATTTCATGTGTGCCTGTATGTGCTTGTATGAATTTACGGTGTGTGTGTTTGTGTGTGTGTGTATGTGTGTGTGTGTGTGTGTGTGTGTGTGTGTGTGTGTGTGTGTGTGTGTGTGTGTGTGTGTGATCACCTACTTGTAAGGGACGGGGAGGAAGTCTTACACTGATGGAGCCCAATCTCTTGACATTTCTCTATGGTACATTTATGACTTATCTATGCTGACATCATTCACATTATAATCACTAGCCTTATTTTGAACACCCATTAACACTGGTACTATAGCGGTACTCCTTCAAATCTTTTCTATCAAGTTTCTTGCTTTATTTTTGCTATCAGTTGCTATATCTATTTAATACATTCTTCAAAGAAATGTTAATCGCTCATATTGTTATATCAGTTTAGAAACTTTAATTTTATGCACAACTACCTGTTTGGGGTGCCTAAATGTGTGTGGATGTAACCAAGATGGGAAAAAAGGAGAGATAGGTAGTATGTTTGAGGAAAGGAACCTGGATGTTTTGGCTCTGAGTGAAACGAAACTCAAGGGTAAAGGGGAAGAGTGGTTTGGGAATGTCTGGGGAGTAAAGTCAGGGGTTAGTGAGAGGACAAGAGCAAGGGAAGGAGTAGCAATACTCCTGAAACAGGAGTTGTGGGAGTATGTGATAGAGTGTAAGAAAGTAAATTCTCGATTAATATGGGTAAAACTGAAAGTTGATGGAGAGAGGTGGGTGATTATTGGTGCATATGCACCTGGGCATGAGAAGAAAGATCAAGAGAGGCAAGTGTTTTGGGAGCAGCTGAATGAGTGTGTTAGTGGTTTTGATGCACGAGACCGGGTTATAGTGATGGGTGATTTGAATGCAAAGGTGAGTAATGTGGCAGTTGAGGGAATAATTGGTATACATGGGGTGTTCAGTGTTGTAAATGGAAATGGTGAAGAGCTTGTAGATTTATGTGCTGAAAAAGGACAGATGATTGGGAATACCTGGTTTAAAAAGCGAGATATACATAAGTATACTTATGTAAGTAGGAGAGATGGCCAAAGAGCGTTATTGGATTACGTGTTAATTGACAGGCGTGCGAAAGAGAGACTTTTGGATGTTAATGTGCTGAGAGGTGCAACTGGAGGGATGTCTGATCATTATCTTGTGGAGGCTAAGGTGAAGATTTGTATGGGTTTTCAGAAAAGAAGAGTGAATGTTGGGGTGAAGAGGGTGGTGAGAGTAAGTGAGCTTGAGAAGGAGACCTGTGTGAGGAAGTACCAGGAGAGACTGAGTACAGAATGGAAAAAGGTGAGAACAATGGAAGTAAGGGGAGTGGGGGAGGAATGGGATGTATTTAGAGAATCAGTGATGGATTGCGCAAAAGATGCTTGTGGCATGAGAAGAGTGGGAGGTGGGTTGATTAGAAAGGGTAGTGAGTGGTGGGATGAAGAAGTAAGAGTATTAGTGAAAGAGAAGAGAGAGGCATTTGGACGATTTTTGCAGGGAAAAAATGCAATTGAGTGGGAGATGTATAAAAGAAAGAGACAGGAGGTCAAGAGAAAGGTGCAAGAGGTGAAAAAAAGGGCAAATGAGAGTTGGGGTGAGAGAGTATCATTAAATTTTAGGGAGAATAAAAAGATGTTCTGGAAGGAGGTAAATAAAGTGCGTAAGACAAGGGAGCAAATGGGAACTTCATTGAAGGGCGCAAATGGGGAGGTGATAACAAGTAGTGGTGATGTGAGAAGGAGATGGAGTGAGTATTTTGAAGGTTTGTTGAATGTGTTTGATGATAGAGTGGCAGATATAGGGTGTTTTGGTCGAGGTGGTGTGCAAAGTGAGAGGGTTAGGGAAAATGATTTGGTAAACAGAGAAGAGGTAGTGAAAGCTTTGCGGAAGATGAAAGCCGGCAAGGCAGCAGGTTTGGATGGTATTGCAGTGGAATTTATTAAAAAAGGGGGTGACTGTATTGTTGACTGGTTGGTAAGGTTATTTAATGTATGTATGACTCATGGTGAGGTGCCTGAGGATTGGCGGAATGCGTGCATAGTGCCATTGTACAAAGGCAAAGGGGATAAGAGTGAGTGCTCAAATTACAGAGGTATAAGTTTGTTGAGTATTCCTGGTAAATTATATGGGAGGGAATTGATTGAGAGGGTGAAGGCATGTACAGAGCATCAGATTGGGGAAGAGCAGTGTGGTTTCAGAAGTGGTAGAGGATGTGTGGATCAGGTGTTTGCTTTGAAGAATGTATGTGAGAAATACTTAGAAAAGCAAATGGATTTGTATGTAGCATTTATGGATCTGGAGAAGGCAAACGATAGAGTTGATAGAGATGCTCTGTGGAAGGTATTAAGAATATATGGTGTGGGAGGAAAGTTGTTAGAAGCAGTGAAAAGTTTTTATCGAGGATGTAAGGCATGTGTACGTGTAGGAAGAGAGGAAAGTGATTGGTTCTCAGTGAATATAGGTTTGCGGCAGGGGTGTGTGATGTCTCCATGGTTGTTTAATTTGTTTATGGATGGGGTTGTTAGGGAGGTAAATGCAAGAGTTTTGGAAAGAGGGGCAAGTATGAAGTCTGTTAGGGATGAGAGAGCTTGGGAAGTGAGTCAGTTGTTGTTCGCTGATGATACAGCGCTGGTGGCTGATTCATGTGAGAAACTGCAGAAGCTGGTGACTGAGTTTGGAAAAGTGTGTGGAAGAAGAAAGTTAAGAGTAAATGTGAATAAGAGCAAGGTTATTAGGTACAGTAGGGTTGAGGGTCAAGTCAATTTTGAGGTGAGTTTGAATGGAGAAAAACTGGAGGAAGTGAAGTGTTTTAGATATCTGGGAGTGGATCTGGCAGCGGATGGAACCATGGAAGCGGAGGTGGATCATAGGGTGGGGGAGGGGGCGAAAATCCTGGGGGCCTTGAAGAATGTGTGGAAGTCGAGAACATTATCTCTGAAAGCAAAAATGGGTATGTTTGAAGGAATAGTGGTTCCAACAATGTTGTATGGTTGCGAGGCGTGGGCTATGGATAGAGTTGTGCGCAGGAGGATGGATGTGCTGGAAATGAGATGTTTGAGGACAATGTGTGGTGTGAGGTGGTTTGATCGAGTGAGTAACGTAAGGGTAAGAGAGATGTGTGGAAATAAAAAGAGCGTGGTTGAGAGAGCAGAAGAGGGTGTTTTGAAGTGGTTTGGGCATATGGAGAGGATGAGTGAGGAAAGATTGACCAAGAGGATATATGTGTCGGATGTGGAGGGAACAAGGAGAAGAGGGAGACCAAATTGGAGGTGGAAAGATGGAGTGAAAAAGATTTTGTGTGATCGGGGCCTGAACATGCAGGAGGGTGAAAGGAGGGCAAGGAATAGAGTGAATTGGAGCGATGTGGTATACCGGGGTTGACGTGCTGTCAGTGGATTGAATCAAGGCATGTGAAGCGTCTGGGGTAAACCATGGAAAGCTGTGTAGGTATGTATATTTGCGTGTGTGGGCGTATGTATATACATGTGTATGGGGGGGGTTGGGCCATTTCTTTCGTCTGTTTCCTTGCGCTACCTCGCAAACGCGGGAGACAGCGACAAAGTATAATAGAAATATATATATATATATATATATATATATATATATATATATATATATATATATATATATATATATATATATATATATATATATATATTGTCCCTGGGGATAGGGGAGAAAGAATACTTCCCACGTATTCCTCACGTGTCGTAGAAGGCGACTAAAGGGGACGGGAGCTGGGGGCCAGAAACCCTCCCCTCCTTGTATTTTAACTTTCTAAAAGGGGAAACAGAAGAAGGAGTCACTCGGGGAGTGCTCATCCTCCTCGAAGGCTCAGATTGGGGTGTCTAAATGTGTGTGGATGTAACCAGGATGAGAAAAAAGGAGAGATAGGTAGTATGTTTGAGGAGAGGAACCTGGATGTTTTGGCTCTGAGTGAAACGAAGCTTAAGGGTAAAGGGGAAGAGTGGTTTGGAAATGTCTTGGGAGTAAAGTCAGGGGTTAGTGAGGGGACAAGAGCAAGGGAAGGAGTAGCAATACTCCTGAAACAGGAGTTGTGGGAGTATATGATAGAGTGTAAGAAAGTAAATTCTAGATTGATATGGGTAAAACTGAAAGTTGATGGAGAGAGATGGGTGATTATTGGTGCATATGCAGATGGGCATGAGAAGAAAGATCATGAGAGGCAAGTGTTTTGGGAGCAGCTGAATGAGTGTGTTGGTGGCTTTGATGCACAAGACCGGGACATAGTGATGGGTGATTTGAATGCAAAGGTGAGTAATGTGGCAGTTGAGGGAATAATTGGCATACATGGGGTGTTCAGTGTTGTAAATGGAAATGGTGAAGAGCTTGTAGATTTATGTGCTGAGAAAGGACTGGTGATTGGGAATACCTATTTAAAAAGAGAGATATACATAAGTATACGTATGTAAGTAGGAGAGATGGCCAGAGAGCGTTATTGGATTACGTGTAAATTGATAGGCGTGCGAAAGAGAGACTTTTGGATGTTAATGTGCTGAGAGGTGCAACTGGGGGGATGTCTGAACATTATCTTGTGGAGGCGAAGGTGAAGATTTGTAGGGGTTTTCAGAAAAGAAGAGAGAATGTTGGGATGAAGAGGGTGGTGAGAGTAAGTGAGCTTGGGAAGGAGACCTGTGTGAGGAAGTACCAGGAGAGACTGAGTACATGTACGAATGGAAAAAGGTGAGAACAGAGGAGGTAAGGGAAGTCGGGGAGGAATGGGACGTATTTAGGGAAGCAGTGATGGTTTGCGCAAAAGATGCTTGTGGCATGAGAAGCGTGGGAGGTGGGTCGACTAGAAAGGGTAGTGAGTGGTGGGATGAAGAAGTAAGATTATTAGTGAAAGAGAAGAGAGAGGCATTTGGACGATTTTTGCAGGGAAAAAATGCAAATGAGTGGGAGAGGTATAAAAGAAAGAGGCAGGAGGTCAAGAGAAGGGTGCAAGAGGCGAAAAAGAGGGCAAATGAGAGTTGGGGTGAGAGAGTATCATTGAAGTTTAGGGAGAATAAAAAGATGTTTTGGAAGGAGGTAAATAAAGTGCGTAAGACAAGGGAGCAAATGGGAACTTCAGTGAAGGGGGCTAATGGGGAGGTGATAACAAGCAGTGGTGATGTGAGAAGGAGATGGAGTGAGTATTTTGAAGGTTTGTTGAATGTGTTTGATGATAGAGTGGCAGATATAGGGTGTTTTGGTCGGGGTGGTGTGCAAAGTGAGAGGGTTAGGGAAAATGATTTGGTAAACAGAGAGAGGTAGTACAAGCTTTACGGAAGATGAAAGCCGGCAAAGCAGCAGGTTTGGATGGTATTGCAGTGGAATTTATTAAAAAAGGGGGTGACAGTATTGTTGATTGGTTGGTAAGGTTATTTAATGTATGTATGATTCATGGTGAGGTGCCTGAGGATTGGCGGAATGCTTGCATAGTGCCGTTGTACAAAGGCAAAGGGGAAAAGAGTGAGTGCTCAAATTACAGAGGTATAAGTTTGTTGAGTATTCCTGGTTAATTATATGGGAGGGTATTGATTGAGAGGGTAAAGGCATGTACAGAGCATCAGATTGGGGAAGAGCAGTGTGGTTTCAGAAGTGGTAGAGGATGTGTGGATCAGGTGCTTGCTTTGAAGAATGTGAGAAATACTTAGAAAAGCAAATGGATTTGTATGTAGCATTTATGGATCTGGAAAAGGCATATGATAGAGTTGATAGAGATGCTCTTTGGAAGGTATTAAGAATATATGGTGTGGGAGGCAAGTTGCTTGAAGCAGTGAAAAGTTTTTATCGAGGACGTAAGGCATGTGTACGTGTAGGAAGAGAGGAAAGTGATTGGTTCTCAGTGAATGTAGGTTTGCGGCAGGGGTGTGTAATGTCTCCATGGTTGTTTAATTTGTTTATGAATGGGGTGTTAGGGAGGTGAATGCAAGAGTTTTGGAAGGAGGGGCAAGTATGCAGTCTGTTGTGGATGAGAGGGGCGTATATCAAAAGCGCGAATTCGAGAAAGTGACCGCGTTCGAAACTCACCCTTAAAGTACTATCAAATGCGCGGCAAGGTTAATCCGTTCACTCGCTGTGTCATTGAGAATCATTCGGTGTGTCATAATGCTTCACACTGTTCACCAAGACCACCGCGAGTGTCTGTCTCGATGGTTTCCTGTTCACAGTGCTGAAGCCCACGGTGCTCAGTCTGAACCTGACAGTCAATCCTGTGTTGTCATAACTTTCAGCCTAACCTAACCTAACCTAACCTAACCTAACCTTTCATAAAGGACTGCAAGGACAAGCCTGTACTAAGGTGCAAGAAGAATATACTTACAAGGACAAGCCTATACTTACTTAACAAATATATAATTTTTCCTGCTTAAAAGTCCTACTTCCACCTCCCCGTGGTAAGCAGGGGGCAACAGATGATATCATCTGGCTAACGGAAGAGGTGAACGATCGTTAATGAACGTATAAACAATCGGACTTAGAGGTGAGTGATAAAACGCGCTTTTGACTTAATATTCTGCCGCGCTTTTGATAGCAATATATCAGCAACGTTTGCCGCGCTTTTGATATGCCAATCCGCGCTTTCGTAAAACGCCGGATGAGAGAGCTTGGGAAGTGAGTCAGTTGTTGTTCGCTGATGATACAGCGCTGGTGGCTGATTCATGTGAGAAACTGCCGAAGCTGGTGACTGAGTTTGGTAAAGTGTGTGAAAGAAGAAAGCTGAGAGTAAATGTGAATAAGAGTAAGGTTATTAGGTACAGTAGGGTTGAGGGTCAAGTCAATTGGGAGGTAAGTTTGAATGGAGAAAAACTGGAGGAAGTTAAGCGTTTTAGATATCTGGGAGTGGACCTGGCATCGGATGGAACCATGGAAGCGGAAGTGAATCGTAGGGTGGGGGAGGGGGCGAAAATTCTGGAAGCCTTGAAGAATGTGTGGAAGTCGAGAACATTATCTCGGAAAGCAAAAATGGGTATGTTAGATGGAATAGCGGTTCCAACAATGTTGTATGGTTGCGAGGTGTGGGGGGGGGGGGTATGGATAGAGTTGTGCGGAGGAGGGTGGATGTGCTGGTAATGAGATGTTTGAGGACAATATGTGGCGTGAGGTGGTTTGATCGAGTAAGTAATGTAAGGGTAAGAGAGATGTGTGGAAATAAAAAGAGCGTGGTTGAGAGAGCAGAAGAGGGTGTTTTGAAATGGTTTGGTTACATGGAAAAAATGAGTGAGGAAAGATTGACCAAGAGGATATATGTACCAGAGATGGAGGGAACGAGGAGAAGTGGGAGACCAAATTGGAGGTGGAAAGATGGAGTGAAAAAGATTTAGAGTGACCGGGGCCTGAACATGCAGGAGGGTGAAAGGCATGCAAGGAATAGAGTGAATTGGATCGATGTTGTATACCGTGGTCGACGTGCTGTCAATGGATTGAACCAGGGCATGTGAAGCGTCTGGGGTAAACCATGGAAAGTTCTGTGGGGCCTGGATGTGGAAAGGGAGCTGTGCTTTCGGGCATTATTACATGACAGCTAGAGACTGAGTGTGAACGAATGGGGCCTTTGTTGTCTTTTCCTAACGCTACCTCGCACTCATGAGGTGTGAGGGGATGTTATTTCATGTGTGGCGAGGTGGCGATGGAAATGAATAAAGGCAGACAGTATGAATTATGTATATGTGTATATATGTATACGTCTGTGTGTGTATATATATATATATATATATACGTTGAGGTGTATAGGTTTGTATATTTGCGTGTGTGGAAGTGTATGTATATACATGTGCATGTGGGTGGGTTGGGCCATTCTTTCGTCTGTTTCCTTGCGCTACCTCGCAAACGCGGGAGACAGCGACAAAGCAAAATACATAAATAAATAATAAATAAAATAACTATATATATTGTGAGTATGTGTGTGTTTGCGTGTGTGTGAGAGAACCTGTAAGTATCGTAAGTATCGATAAGCATGTACACACATACGAGTGTTCCACGACTCGATCTGCGGGTTGTGTTACCTCCAGCGAGAGGTCACCTCTGGCGGGGCCACGTCGGTTACTGTGGGCGGAGGTGAATGAAACCTCGTCAGGGACCCCACAGTAGCCCACAATCCCCTGTCCCCTTATGGAATGCAGCCTCGGAGTTTGGGCTGTATAAGTGGCTAAACCAGGCATATATATATATATATATATATATATATATATATATATATATATATATATATATATATATATACATATATATATATTGAAATGGTTTGGTCACATGGAGAGAGTGATTGAAGAAAGATTGACCAAGAGGATATATGTGTCAGAGGTGGGGGGAACGAGGAGAAGTGGGAGACCAATTGGAGGTGGAAGGAGGGAGTGAAAAAGATTTTGAGCGATCGCGGCCTGAACATGCAGGAGAGTGTAAGGCGTGCAAGGAATAGAGTGAATTGGAACGCTGTGGTATACCGGGGTCGACGTGCTGTCAATGGATTGAACCAGGGCATGTGAAGCGTTTGGGGTAAACCATGAAAAGTTTTGTGGGGCCTGGATGTGGAAAGGAAGCTGTGGTTTCGGTGCATTACACATGACAGCTAGAGACTGAGTGTGAACGAATGTGGCCTTTGTTTTCTTTTCCTAGCGCTACCTCGCGCGCACGCGAGGATAGGGGGTGCCATTTTATGTGTGGCGGAGAGGCGGCGAGAATGGATGAAGGCAGCATGTATGACTATGTACATGTGTATATATGTATATGGTGTGTATGTATATGTATGTATATGGTGAAATTTATAGGTATGTATATGTGCGTGTGAGGTCATTTATGTATATACATGTGTATGTGGGTAGGTTGGGACATTCTTTCGTCTGTTTCCTTGCGCTGCCTCGCTAACGCGGCAGACAGCGACAAAATATAATAGAATAGAATAATATATATATACATATATATATATATATATATATATATATATATATATGTATATATATATATATATATATATATATATATATATATATATATATATATATATATATATATATATATATATATATATATATATGTATATATATATATATATATATATATATATATATATATATATATATATATATATATATATATATATATATATACACACACACAGACACACCCACACTAACACACTAACATAGTGCATATGAACACTCACTTTCATAGAACACATAATGCCTTACACCAACAAGGGTTGCGACCCAAGACCTTTTGCCTGGTTATTGTGAACGCTAACTGCTATGCTAGCGGTTATAGTTCCAAACTACCACGCAAAATGTCTTGCGTTCGAATCCTTGTCGTTGGAGAGTGTTATGCGACCATATGTATATATATACGTTGAAATATATACGTATATATATGTGCGTGTGTGGGCGTTTGTGTATATACATGTGTATGTGGGTGGGTTGGGCCATTCTTTCGTCTTTTTTCCTTGCGCTACCTCGCTAACGCGTGAAACAGCGACAAAGAATAATAAAAAAAGAATATATATATTTAGTGGGGTGCCTAAATGTGTGTGGATGTAACCAAGATGTGAAGACCCTTACTGGAAAAACAATCACTCTTGAAGTAGAACCTTCAGACACAATTGAAAATGTGAAGGAAAATAGTGAAATTGGAGAAAAATGTAGCTTAGACATTGAAGCTTATTGATACAGTGGTTAAATTGATGAGAACTGCCATTGACGTTTGTGTAAATAAATTATACATTTCCTTTTTTCCATAGCCAGAGGTTGAACCATTATGTGACATTATTTTTTTCATTCATTTCAAGCTAGAAGTTTCAGTTTTCTAAATTGTTTCTTACATTTCTCATATGTATATATATGTATGTGTGTGTGTGTGTATATGTGCGTATGTATGTGTATGTGTGTGTATGTGTATATGTATATATATATGTATATTATCCCTGGGGATAGGGGTGAAAGAATACTTCCCACGTATTCCTCGCGTGTCGTAGAAAGCGACTAGAGGGGACGGGAGCGGGGGGCCAGAAATCCTCCCCTCCTTGTATTAACTTTCTAAAATGGGAAACAGAAGAAGGAGTCACGCGGGGAGTGCTCATCCTCCTCGAAGGCTCAGAGTGGGGTGCCTAAATGTGTGTGGATGTAACCAAGATGTGAAAAAAGGAGAGATAGGTAGTATGTTTGAGGAAAGGAACCTGGATGTTTTGGCTCTGAGTGAAACGAAGCTCAAGGGTAAAGGGGAAGAGTGGTTTGGGAATGTCTGGGGAGTAAAGTCAGGGGTTAGTGAGAGGACAAGAGCAAGGGAAGGAGTAGCAATACTCCTGAAACAGGAGTTGTGGGAGTATGTGATAGAATGTAAGAAAGTAAATTCTCGATTAATATGGGTAAAACTGAAAGTTGATGGAGAGAGGTGGGTGATTATTGGTGCATATGCACCTGGGCATGAGAAGAAAGATCAAGAGAGGCAAGTGTATTGGGAGCAGCTGAATGAGTGTGTTAGTGGTTTTGATGCACGAGACCGGGTCATAGTGATGGGTGATTTGAATGCAAAGGTGAGTAATGTGGCAGTTGAGGGAATAATTGGTATACATGGAGTGTTCAGTGTTGTAAATGGAAATGGTGAAGAGCTTGTAGATTTATGTGCTGAAAAAGGACTGATGATTGGGAATACCTGGTTTAAAAAGCGAGATATACATAAGTATACTTATGTAAGTAGGAGAGATGGCCAGAGAGCGTTATTGGATTACGTGTTAATTGACAGGCGTGCGAAAGAGAGACTTTTGGATGTTAATGTGCTGAGAGGTGCAACTGGAGGGATGTCTGATCATTATCTTGTGGAGGCTAAGGTGAAGATTTGTATGGGTTTTCAGAAAAGAAGAGTGAATGTTGGGGTGAAGAGGGTGGTGAGAGTAAGTGAGCTTGAGAAGGAGACCTGTGTGAGGAAGTACCAGGAGAGACTGAGTACAGAATGGAAAAAGGTGAGAACAATGGAAGTAAGGGGAGTGGGGGAGGAATGGGATGTATTTAGGGAATCAGTGATGGATTGCGCAAAAGATGCCTGTGGCATGAGAAGAGTGGGAGGTGGGTTGATTAGAAAGGGTAGTGAGTGGTGGGATGAAGAAGTAAGAGTATTAGTGAAAGAGAAGAGAGAGGCATTTGGACGATTTTTGCAGGGAAAAAATGCAATTGAGTGGGAGATGTATAAAAGAAAGAGACAGGAGGTCAAGAGAAAGGTACAAGAGGTGAAAAAAAGGGCAAATGAGAGTTGGGGTGAGAGAGTATCATTAAATTTTAGGGAGAATAAAAAGATGTTCTGGAAGGAGGTAAATAAAGTGCGTAAGACAAGGGAGCAAATGGGAACTTCGGTGAAGGGCGCAAGTGGGGAGGTGATAACAAGTAGTGGTGATGTGAGAAGGAGATGGAGTGAGTATTTTGAAGGTTTGTTGAATGTGTTTGATGATAGAGTGGCAGATATAGGGTGTTTTGGTCGAGGTGGTGTGCAAAGTGAGAGGGTTAGGGAAAATGATTTGGTAAACAGAGAAGAGGTAGTAAAAGCTTTGCGAAAGATGAAAGCCGGCAAGGCAGCAGGTTTGGATGGTATTGCAGTGGAATTTATTAAAAAAGGGGGTGACTGTATTGTTGACTGGTTGGTAAGGTTATTTAATGTATGTATGACTCATGGTGAGGTGCCTGAGGATTGGCGGAATGCGTGCATAGTGCCATTGTACAAAGGCAAAGGGGATAAGAGTGAGTGCTCAAATTACAGAGGTATAAGTTTGTTGAGTATTCCTGGTAAATTATATGGGAGGGTATTGATTGAGAGGGTGAAGGCATGTACAGAGCATCAGATTGGGGAAGAGCAGTGTGGTTTCAGAAGTGGTAGAGGATGTGTGGATCAGGTGTTTGCTTTAAGGAATGTATGTGAGAAATACTTAGAAAAGCAAATGGATTTGTATGTAGCATTTATGGATCTGAAGAAGGCATATGATAGAGTTGATAGAGATGCTCTGTGGAAGGTATTAAGAATATATGGTGTGGGAGGAAAGTTGTTAGAAGCAGTGAAAAGTTTTTATCGAGGATGTAAGGCATGTGTACGTGTAGGAAGAGAGGAAAGTGATTGGTTCTCAGTGAATGTAGGTTTGCGGCAGGGGTGTGTGATGTCTCCATGGTTGTTTAATTTGTTTATGGATGGGGTTGTTAGGGAGGTAAATGCAAGAGTTTTGGAAAGAGGGGCAAGTATGAAGTCTGTTGGGGATGAGAGAGCTTGGGAAGTGAGTCAGTTGTTGTTCGCTGATGATACAGCGCTGGTGGCTGATTCATGTGAGAAACTGCAGAAGCTGGTGACTGAGTTTGGAAAAGTGTGTGGAAGAAGAAAGTTAAGAGTAAATGTGAATAAGAGCAAGGTTATTAGGTACAGTAGGGTTGAGGGTCAAGTCAATTGGGAGGTGAGTTTGAATGGAGAAAAACTGGAGGAAGTGAAGTGTTTTAGATATCTGGGAGTGGATCTGGCAGCGGTTGGAACCATGGAAGCGGAAGTGAATCATAGGGTGGGGGAGGGGGCGAAAATCCTGGGGGCCTTAAAGAATGTGTGGAAGTCGAGAACATTATCTCTGAAAGCAAAAATGGGTATGTTTGAAGGAATAGTGGTTCCAACAATGTTGTATGGTTGCGAGGCGTGGGCTATGGATAGAGTTGTGCGCAGGAGGATGGATGTGCTGGAAATGAGATGTTTGAGGACAATGTGTGGTGTGAGGTGGTTTGATCGAGTGAGTAACGTAAGGGTAAGAGAGATGTGTGGAAATAAAAAGAGCGTGGTTGAGAGAGCAGAAGAGGGTGTTTTGAAGTGGTTTGGGCACATGGAGAGAATGAGTGAGGAAAGATTGACCAAGAGGATATATGTGTCGGAGGTGGAGGGAACAAGGAGAAGAGGGAGACCAAATTGGAGGTGGAAAGATGGAGTGAAAAAGATTTTGTGTGATCGGGGCCTGAGCATGCAGGAGGGTGAAAGGAGGGCAAGGAATAGAGTGAATTGGATCGATGTCGTATACCGGGGTTGACGTGCTGTCAGTGGATTGAATCAAGGCATGTGAAGCGTCTGGGGTAAACCATGGAAAGCTGTGTAGGTATGTATATTTGCGTGTGTGGAAGTATGTATATACATGTGTATGGGGGGGGTTGGGCCATTTCTTTCGTCTGTTTCCTTGCGCTACCTCGCAAATGCGGGAGACAGCGACAAAAAAAAAAAAAAAAAAAAAAAAAAAAAAATATATATATATATATATATATGTATATATATATATATATATATATATATATATATATATATATATATATATATATATATATATATATATATATATATATATATCAAGCTTGTTATATCAAGAGGTCTTATACATAAATCCTGTCTTGATATGCAAGAGAACAAGCAAATCAAATCAATGTCAGTAATAATCACAAAATACTCCAGATTCCGTTTCATAGGAGCCACGCGTCATCCCACGTCAACCATCAAGGTAAATGTAGTACTAGAGCTGCATCTTTAACCAAAGAACAAAATCAAAAACATAGCATATACGAAAGACAAATGATAATAATACATGTAAAGGAAAACGTTACAAATGTAAGCGTTAGATACCTGATACTCTTCCCTTATACTATGACTCGTATAAGAATACACAAGGAGTGAAAAAGACCTGGACTTACCTCTCCCGCTTTATGTAACACCTCCAACCTCCTCTGAAGCGTAGCACTGTGACGTTTATATTGCTCTCCTCCTGCCGCTGGCTGGCTACACTAGACTCCTGGAGACGTAGCGGCAGAGTGTCTCACCTGAGAGCGTACCTACCGTGCTCTGCCTCGGCCAGTGGTCACAGTAACCACCTCAGTTTCAGCTACTCCTACCTATACAAACGTTGAAACCACCGCCAACGAGCCGAACCATCATTCAAGTGGTTTAGTATATATGATGAAATATTCGTATCATTGCTCACTGGTAGTCCCTTTTGATATATATATATATATATATATATATATATATATATATATATATATATATATATATATATATATATATATATATATATATATATATATCAGATAAGGATCTTTGCTTTACTCTGTTTCAGGTATCTTGTGTGTCCATTAATGGTGGGACTCAACTGACATCTATAACATGGTAGATGGGATAATTCAACTCATTCTGAACCTTTCGTACCTCAGTGTGGAGATCTGAGCACATACCTAGAATGAGAGCAAAATCCACTCGTGAATCGACTCAAAACTCGCTTGAAGCTTCACTTGTATTACGAAGCACTACCGTCTCACTAATTTTCTATGCGACTCACGGAAGCGTTATTGTGTTCAACAGTGCGAGCACTTGCTTACTGTGGGCAAGTCAGACGGAGTAGATAGCATTACTAGTCGCCCAGATGCTAACAGCCCTGGCTAGATTATCGTTATTCTTGTTCAAAAATTCACCCTGGGTTTTATTTATAACAGAAAAAGCAAATAGATGAAATAGAAAAGTAAAGGCTTGTGTCGGAAATACGTTACTTAAGCCAAATAAGAAACCCATACGTTAGCGCCACAATAGTGGTGTAGGATCTGACAACAGTCTACTACATAGATCCTCCACTCCTCTATAGGAACGTCCGCTGCTAACGTCCTCGGCCCTCTATAATATGCCCTCAAAACTCCCCCCTCACAGCGACCGCTGTTTACACAGAAACTGTGCTGTACCACACACCTGTGCCACGTCACGCAACACCATACACTGTACGTATCCAGGTTCTTCTTTATACTCTACAGCATTGCATTACATAAACCGTGTCACAATACGGTGCAGTGTGCCACACTCTCTGCACTATATCATACTTAGCACTGTGTCACTTTCTAAATAAAATGAGACCATAATCGCCTCAGGGTGTAAGCTGTGGCTCTCATCCGTTGGCTATACGCATGGAGATCACTAGCATGGAACACACTGGCGATGGAGAAACATAGGCAACAAGCATTGATTAATCAGGTACATTATGAACGTAGATTATGGAAGTTCAGAACCATACGCTGACAACAGTTGAATGTGTACAAGCAGGAGATGAAGAGTGACTCTGCCGACGTGAATGGCGTACTCTGGTAGCTATTGCAACCCCGATGTCTTTTTCCCTTTCCAGAAAGAGGTATTTCCTTTCTCATCAGAGCCGGTGCTCATGCCCTAATATAGCAAAAAAAAAAAAAAAAGAGGAAATCATGCATCTCAAGAGTCAAGAAATCAACAATTGCATTTAGTAATTTCTGAGGATCCTTCCATCCACCTGCACTCTTTTGAAATTTATTGTTATCTTTCCACACTCGAGAAATAATAGACCAGTTCTAACTGAGCAGTGATGGAGCAACCATCATCATCTCGTGGTGAAGCGTTTCCGGGAACAGTTACCCTAGGTTCTGCTCATGACAATGTCCCAGATATCTAAAACACTTCACTTCCTCCAGTTTTTCTCCATCGAAATTTACCTCTCAGTTGACTTGTCCCTCAACCCTACTGTACCTAATAACCTTGCTTTTATTCACATTTACTCTCAGCTTTCTTCTTTCACACACTTTACCAAACTCACTCAAAAGCTTCTGCAGTTCCTCACCCGAATCAGCCACCAGCGCTGCATCACCAGCAAACAACAACTGTCTCACTTCCCAAGCCCTCTCATCCACAACAGACTGCATACTTGCTCCTCTCTCTAAAACTCTTGCATTCACCTCCCTAACAACCCCATCCATAAACAAATTAAACAACCATATAGATATCATGCAACCCCTTCCGCAAACAGACATTCACTGAGAATCAATCGCTTTCCTCTCTACCTACTCGCACACATGCCTTACATCCTCGATAAAAACTTTTCACTGCTTCTAGCAACTTACCTCCTACACCATACACTCTTAACACCTTCCACGGAGCATCTCTATCAACTCTTATCATATGCCTTCTCCAGATCCATAAATGTTACGTACAAATCCATTTGTTTTTCTAAGTATTTCTTACATACATTTTTCAAAGCAAACACCCGATCCACATATCCTCTGCCACTTCTGAAACCGCATTGCTCTTCCCATATGATTTCCCAGGAATACTCAACAAACTTATACCTCTGAAATGTGAACACTCACCTTTATCCCCTTTGCCTTTGCACAATGACACTATGCATGCATTCCGCCAATCCTCAGGCACTTCACCATGAACTATACATACACTGAATATCCTCACCAACCAGTCAACAACAAAGTCACCCCCTCTTTTGATAAATTCCAGTGCAATACCATCCAAACCCGCAGCCTTGCCGGCTTTCATCTTCCGCAAAGCCTTCACTACCTCTTCTCTGTTTACCAAACCAGTCTCCCTGAACTTCTCACTTCGCACATCACCTCGACCAAAACACCCTATATCTGCCACTCTATCATCAAACACATTTAACAAACTTTCAAAATACTCACACCATTTTCTTCTCACTTTACCACTACTTGTTATTACCTCCCCATTAGCCACCTTCACCGATGTTCCCATTTGTTCTCTTGTCTTACGCATTTTATTTACCTCCTTCCAAAATATCTTTTTATTCTCCCTAAAATTTAACGATACTCTCTCACCCCTACTCTCATTTGCCCTCTTCTCATCTCTCGTACCTTTCTCTTGGCCTGCCTCTTTCTTTTATACATCTCCCAGTCATTTGCACTATTTCCCTGCAAAACTTGTCCAAATGTCTCTCTCTTCTCTTTCACTAACAATCTTACTTCTTCATTCCGTCACTCACTACCCTTTTCAATCTGCCCATCTCCCACATTTCTCATGCCACAGGTATCTTGTGCAAGCCATCACTGCTTCCCTAAATACATCCCATTCCCCCTCTATTCCCCTTACGTCCTTTGTTCTCACCTTTTTCCATTCTGCACTCAGTCTCTCCTGGTACTTTCTCACACGTCTCTTTTTCAAGCTCACTTACTCTCACCACTCTCTTCACCCCAACATTCTCGCTTCTTTACTGAAAACCTCTACAAATCTTCACCTTTGCCTCCACAAGATAATGATCAGACATCCCTCCAGTTGCACCTCTCAACACATTAACATCCAAAAGTCTCTCTTTCACGCGCCTATCAATTAGCACGTAATCCAATAACGCTTTCTGGCCATCTCTCTTACTTATACTTATGTATATCTCTCTTTTTAAACCAAGTATTCCCAATCACCAGTCCTTTTTCAGCACACAAATCTACAAGCTCTTCACCATTTCTATTTACAACACTGAACACCCCATGTACACCAATCATTCCCTCAACTGCCACATTACTCACCTTTGCATTGAAATCACCCATCACTATAACTCGGTCTCGTGCATCAAAGCTGCTTACACACTCACTCAGCTGCTCCCAAAACATTTGCCTCTCATGACCTTTCTTCTCATGACCAGATGCATAGGCACCAATCTCTCCCAATCCACTTTCAGTTTTACCCATATCAATCTAGAGTTTACTTTCTCACACTCTATCACATACTCCTACGACTGTTTCAGGAGTTGTGCTACTCCTTCCTTTGCTCTCGTCCTCTCACCAACCCCTGACTTTACTCCCAAGACATTCCCAAACCACTCTTCGCCTTTACCCTTGAGCTTCGTTTTACTCAGAGCCAAAACATCCAGGTTTCTTTCCGCAAGCATACTACCTATCTCTCCTTTTTTCTCATCTTGGTTACATCCACACACACTTAGACATCCTGATCTGAGCCTTCGAGGAGGATGAGCACTCCCCTAATAACTCATATTTCCCTTTCAGAAAGTTAAAATAAGGAGGGAGGGTCTCTAGGCCTCCGGCCCCGTCCCGTCCAGTCTCCTTTTACGACACACGGGGAATGCGTGGGAAGTATTCTTTCTCCCCTATATATATATATATATATATATATATATATATATATATATATATATATATATATATATATATATATATATTTATATGTTTATCTATTATACTTTATCGCTGTCTCCTGCGTTAGCGAGGTAGCGCAAGGAAACAGACGAAAGAATGGCCAAACCCACCCACATAACCATGATTATACATACACGTCCATATACATACACACGCACATATACATACCTATACATCTCAACGTATACATATATACACACACAGACTTATACATATATACACATGTACATAATTCATACTGTCTGCCCTAATTCATTTCCGTTGCCACCCCGCCACACATGAAATAGCAACTCCCTACCCCCGCATGTGCGCGAGGTAGCACTAGGAAAAGACAGCAAAGGCCACATTCGTTCACACTATGGATAGAGATGTGCGCAGGAGGATGGATGTGCTGGAAATGAGATGTTTGAGGAAAATGTGTGGTGTGAGGTGGTTTGATCGAGTAAGTAACGTAAGGGTAAGAGAGATGTGTGGAAATAAAAAGAGCGTGGTTGAGAGAGCAGAAGAGGGTGTTTTGAAATGGTTTGGGCACATGGAGAGAATGAGTGAGGAAAGATTGACCAAGAGGATATATGTGTCGGAGGTGGAGGGAACGAGGAGAAGAGGGAGACCAAATTGGAGGTGGAAAGATGGAGTGAAAAAGATTTTGTGTGATCGGGGCCTGAACATGCAGGAGGGTGAAAGGAGGGCAAGGAATAGAGTGAATTGGAGCGATGTGGTATACAGGGGTTGACGTGCTGTCAGTGGATTGAATCAAGGCATGTGAAGCGTCTGGGGTAAACCATGGAAAGCTGTGTAGGTATGTATATTTGCGTGTGTGGACGTGTGTATGTACATGTGTATGGGGGGGGGGGGGGTTGGGCCATTTCTTTCGTCTGTTTCCTTGCGCTACCTCGCAAACGCGGGAGACAGAGACAAAGTATAAAAAAAAAAAAAAAAAAAAAAAATATATATATATGGTGAGGATATTCCCTCAAAGGCCCAGTCCTCTGTTCTTAACGCTACCTCGCTAACGCGGGAAATGGCGAATAGTTTGAAATAAAAGAAAAGATATATATATATATATATATATATATATATATATATATATATATATATATATTATATTACTTTTTTTTTATTATTTTGCTTTGTCGCTGTCTCCCGCGTTAGCAAGGTAGCGCAAGGAAACAGACGAAAGAAATGGCCCAACCCAACCCCATACACATGTATATACATACACGTCCACACACGCAAATATACATACCCATACATCCCAATGTACACATATATATACACACACAGACACATACATATATACACATGCACACAATTCACACTGTCTGCCTTTATTCATTTCCATCACCACCTCGCCACACATAAATAACATCCCCCTCCCCCCTCATGTGTGCGAGGTAGCGCTAGGAAAAGACAAGAGAGGCCCCATTCGTTCACACTCAGTCTCTAGCTGTCATGTAATAATGCCCGAACCTACACAGCTTTCCATGGTTTACCCCAGACGCTTCACATGCCTTGATTCAATCCACTGACAGCACGTCAACCCCTGTATACCACATCGCTCCAATTCACTCTATTCCTTGCCCTCCTTTCACCCTCCTGCATGTTCAGGCCCCGATCACACAAAATCCTTTTCACTCCATCTTTCCACCTCCAATTTGGTCTCCCTCTTCTCCTCGTTCCCTCCACCTCCGACACATATATCCTCTTGGTCAATCTTTCCTCACTCATTCTCTCCATGTGCCCAAACCATTTCAAAACACCCTCTTCTGCTCTCTCAACCACGCTCTTTTTATTTCCACACATCTCTCTTACCCTTACGTTACTTACTCGATCAAACCACCTCACACCACACATTGTCCTCAAACATCTCATTTCCAGCACATCCATCCTCCTACGCACAACTCTATCCATAGCCCACGCCTCGCAACCATACAACATTGTTGGAACTACTATTCCTTCAAACATACCCATTTTTGCTTTCCGGGATAATGTTCTCGACTTCCACACATTTTTCAAGGCTCCCAAAATTTTCGCCCCCTCCCCCACCCTATGATCCACTTCCGCTTCCATGGTTCCATCCGCTGACAGATCCACTCCCAGATATCTAAAACACTTCACTTCCTCTAGTTTTTCACCATTCAAACTCACCTCCCAATTGACTTGACCCTCAACCCTACTGTACCTAATAACCTTGCTCTTATTGACATTTACTCTTAACTTTCTTCTTCCACACACTTTACCAAACTCCGTCACCAGCTTCTGCAGTTTCTCACATGAATCCGCCACCAGCGCTGTATCATCAGCGAACAACAACTGACTCACTTCCCAAGCTCTCTCATCCCCAACAGACTTCATACTTGCCCCTCTTTCCAAAACTCTTGCATTTACCTCCCTAACAACCCCATCCATAAACAAATTAAACAACCATGGAGACATCACACACCCCTGCCGCAAACCTACATTCACTGAGAACCAATCACTTTCCTCTCTTCCTACACGTACACATGCCTTACATCCTCGATAAAAACTTTTCACTGCTTCTAACAACTTTCCTCCCACACCATATATTCTTAATACCTTCCACAGAGCATCTCTATCAACTCTATCATATGCCTTCTCCAGATCCATAAATGCTACATACAAATCCATTTGCTTTTCTAAGTATTTCTCACATACATTCTTCAAAGCAAACACCTGATCCACACATCCTCTACCACTTCTGAAACCACACTGCTCTTCCCCAATCTGATGCTCTGTACATGCCTTCACCCTCTCAATCAATACCCTCCCATATAATTTACCAGGAATACTCAACAAACTTATACCTCTGTAATTTGAGCACTCACTCTTATCCCCTTTGCCTTTGTACAATGGCACTATGCAAGCATTCCGCCAATCCTCAGGCACCTCACTATGAGTCATACATACATTAAATAACCTTACCAACCAGTCAACAATACAGTCACCCCCTTTTTTAATAAATTCCACTGCAATACCATCCAAACCTGCTGCCTTGCCGGCTTTCATCTTCCGCAAAGCTTTTACTACCTCTTCTCTGTTTACCAAATCATTTTCCCTAACCCTCTCACTTTGCACACCACCTCGACCCAAACACCCTATATCTGCCACTCTGTCATCAGACACATTCAACAAACCTTCAAAATACTCATTCCATCTCCTTCTCACATCACCACTACTTGTTATCACCTCCCCATTTACGCCCTTCACTGAAGTTCCCATTTGCTCCCTTGTCTTACGCACCCTATTTACCTCCTTCCAGAACATCTTTTTATTCTCCCTAAAATTTACTGATAGTCTCTCACCCCAACTCTCATTTGCCCTTTTTTTCACCTCTTGCACCTTTCTCTTGACCTCCTGTCTCTTTCTTTTATACTTCTCCCACTCAATTGCATTTTTTCCCTGCAAAAATCGTCCAAATGCCTCTCTCTTCTCTTTCACTAATACTCTTACTTCTTCATCCCACCACTCACTACCCTTTCTAAACAGCCCACCTCCCACTCTTCTCATGCCACAAGCATCTTTTGCGCAATCCATCACTGATTCCCTAAATACATCCCATTCCTCCCCCACTCCCCTTACTTCCATTGTTCTCACCTTTTTCCATTCTGTACACAGTCTCTCCTGATACTTCTTCACACAGGTCTCCTTCCCAAGCTCACTTACTCTCACCACCTTCTTCACCCCAACATTCACTCTTCTTTTCTGGAAACAGAAGAAGGAGTCACGCGGGGAGTGCTCATCCTCCTCGAAGGCTCAGAGTGGGGTGCCTAAATGTGTGTGGATGTAACCAAGATGTGAAAAAAGGAGAGATAGGTAGTATGTTTGAGGAAAGGAACCTGGATGTTTTGGCTCTGAGTGAAACGAAGCTCAAGGGTAAAGGGGAAGAGTGGTTTGGAAATGTCTGGGGAGTGAAGTCAGGGGTTAGTGAGAGGACAAGAGCAAGGGAAGGAGTAGCAATACTCCTGAAACAGGAGTTGTGGGAGTATGTCATAGAATGTAAGAAAGTAAATTCTCGATTAATATGGGTAAAACTGAAAGTTGATGGAGAGAGGTGGGTGATTATTGGTGCATATGCACCTGGGCATGAGAAGAAAGATCATGAGAGGCAAGTGTTTTGGGAACAGCTAAATGAGTGTGTTAGCGGTTTTGATGCACGAGACCGGGTTATAGTGATGGGTGATTTGAATGCAAAGGTGAGTAATGTGGCAGTTGAGGGAATAATTGGTATGCATGGGGTGTTCAGTGTTGTAAATGGAAATGGTGAAGAGCTTGTAGATTTATGTGCTGAAAAAGGACTGATGATCGGGAATACCTGGTTTAAAAAGCGAGATATACATAAGTATACTTATGTAAGTAGGAGAGATGGCCAGAGAGCGTTATTGGATTACGTGTTAATGGACAGGCGTGCGAAAGAGAGACTTTTGGATGTCAATGTGCTGAGAGGTGCAACTGGAGGGATGTCTGATCATTATCTTGTGGAGGCATATATATATATATATATATATATATATATATATTATATTACTTTTTTTTTATTATTTTGCTTTGTCGCTGTCTCCCGCGTTAGCAAGGTAGCGCAAGGAAACAGACGAAAGAAATGGCCCAACCCAACCCCATACACATGTATTTACATACACGTCCACACACGCAAATATACATACCCATACATCCCAATGTACACATATATATACACACACAGACACATACATATATACACATGCACACAATTCACACTGTCTGCCTTTATTCATTTCCATCGCCACCTCGCCACACATAAATAACATCCCCCTCCCCCTTCATGTGTGCGAGGTAGCGCTAGGAAAAGACAAGAGAGGCCCCATTCGTTCACACTCAGTCTCTAGCTGTCATGTAATAATGCCCGAAACCACAGCTCCCTTTCCACATCCAGGCCCCACACAACTTTCCATTGTTTACCCCAGACGCTTCACATGCCCTGATTTAATCCATTGACAACACGTCGACCCCGGTATACCACATCGATCCAATTCACTCTATCCCTTGCACGCCTTTCACCCTCCTGCATGTTCAGGCCCCGATCACTCAATCTTTTTCACTTCATCTTTCCACATACAATTTGGTCTCCCACTTCTCCTCGTTCCCTCCACCTCTGACACATATATCCTCTTGGTCAATCTTTCCTCACTCATTCTCTCCATGTGACCAAACCATTTCAAAACACCCTCTTCTGCTCTCTCAACCACACTCTTTTTATTTCCACACATCTCTATTACCTTACATTACTTACTCGATCAAACCACCTCACACCACATATTGTCCTAAAACATCTCATTTTCAGCACATCCACCCTCCTGCGCACAACTCTATCCATAGCCCACGCCTCGCAACCATACAACATTGCTGGGACCACTATTCCTTCAAACATACCCATTTTTGCTCTCCGAGATAATGTTCTCTACTTCCAAACATTCTTCAAGGCTTCCAGAATTTTCGCCCCCTCCCCCACCCTATGATTCACTTCCGCTTCCATTGTTCCATCCGCTGCCAGATCCACTCCCAGATATCTAAAACACTTCACTTCCTCCAGTTTTTCTCCATTTAAACTTACCTCCCAATTGACTTGTCCCTCAACCCTGCTGTACCTAATAACCTTGCTCTTATTCACATTTACTCTTAACTTTATTCTTTCACACACTATCCCAAACTCAGTCACCAGCTTCTGCAGTTTCTCACATGAATCAGCCACCAGCGCTGTATCATCAGCGAACAACAACTGATTCACTTCCCAAGCTCTCTCATCCACAACAGACTGCATACTTGCCCCTCTTTCCAAAACTCTTGCATTCTCCTCCCTAACGCCCCATCCATAAACAAATTAAACAACCATGGAGACAACACACATCCCTGCCGCAAAGCTACATTCACTGAGAATCAATCACTTTCCTCTCTTCCTACACGTAAACATGCCTTACATCCTTGATAAAAACTTTTTACTGCTTCTAACAACTTGCCTCCCACACCATATATTCTTAATACCTTCCACAGAGCATCTCTATCAACTCTATCATATGCCTTCTCCAGATCCATAAATGCTACATACAAATCCATTTGCTTTTCTAAGTATTTCTCACATACATTCTTCAAAGCAAAGACCTGATCCACACATCCTCTACCACTTCTGAAACCACACTGCTCTTCCCCAATCTGATGCTCTGTACATGCCTTCACCCACTCAATCAATACCCTCCCATATAATTTACCAGGAATACTCAACGAACTTATACCTCTGTAATTTGAGCACCCTCTCTTATCCCCTTTGCCTTTGTACAGTGGCACTATGCAAGTATTTCACTAATCCTCAGGCACCTCATCATTAAACATAGATACATTAAATAACCTTCCCAACCAGTCAACAATACAGTCACCCTCTTTTTTAATAGATTCCACTGCATTACCATCCGAACCTGCTGCCTTGCCGGCTTTCATCTTCCGTAAAGCTTTTACTACCTCTTCTCTGTTTACCAAATCGTTTTCCCTGACCCTCTGTCTTTGCATACCACCTCGACCAAAACACCCTATATCTGCCACTCTATCATCAAACACATTCAACAAACCTTCAAAATACTCACTCCATCTCCTTCTCACATCACCACTACTTGTTATCACCTCCCCATTAGCCCCCTTCACAGAAGTTCCCATATATATATATATATATATATATATATATATATATATATATATATATATATATATATATATATATATATATATATATATGTGCTGTCAGTGGATTGAATCAGGGCATGTGAGGCGTCTGGGGTAAACCATGGAAAGCTGTGTAGGTATGTATATTTGCGTGTGTGGACGTATGTATATACATGTGTATGGGGGTGGGTTGGGCCATTTCTTTTGTCTGTTTCCTTGCGCTACCTCGCAAACGCGGGAGACAGCGACAAAGCAAAAAAAAAAAAAAAAATACATATATATATATATATATATATATATATATATATATATATATATATATATATATATATATATATATATATATATATGTATATATATATTCCTTTATTTGCATGTATATCAACATAGTACACTGATCTTAGGTAATGATTATCGTTGAGTGTATGATCAAGGCCCACCTGTTAGGTTGTTCAAAGAACGTGAAGTTCCTCTTAAAGATGTAGGTAGAGGGCGTGTCCCTGGTGACTTGCATGCATTCAACATGCATGCTTACAGCCTTACACACAGTCCAAAAATAGATAGACTAGAACAGAAACCAAGACACACGCGGTGATAGACAACTCACACCAACGTAAATCACATCATTGTAGTATTTGTTAGTGAACCTAAAATATCAAAAGAAAAAATAATAAGGAAAAAGAAATGCATGAACCATAAGTAGGAGCACACAGCTACTAATACGAAGTGGATGTAGAGATCTGAGTAATATTCAATGTCGTTATGGGCCATGTGTTTGATGGCAGGCTCTCAAGTGATGTAAGGCGAGCATTAATGCTGTCGTTTCTGGCTTCATCTGCCTACGTCTTCGAATTTTTGTGTAACTTGATTCAGCCTTTGCCTTCCTTCACAGCCTGGTGATATCCTTGCTTATCTTTGATTTACGAAATAATCCAAAAGGAATTTTAGTTTTTACTTTTTTTATATGGGAATATGTTTAACATTTCTTTTTTCCACAGTAATTTTACACTTGATAATGCTTTTCATTTCTTTGCTATTTCTGATTTCTTTGAAATCTATCCTGACTTCATAATACCTTTATTGTTTGTACTGACGTGGCAAACCCTGTGAGTACTTCTGTCGATTCAGTGATGTTCTTGGGTGTCTTTTCAACAGGAGATACATACAATAGTTTCTGTGTTATGCTACGTAAACCACACACAGTTTTTCGCTAACCTGGAAATATCAAGGTTCTTATTACCTACAGATATATTGGTTTCCTTGCTCCTCGTAGAGGAACGTAGTTGTCAAATCATGGATAATGATCTCATTGTATACTCTCTGGTTCTGATTGCATCCTGGTATTGGTAAGTTCACCTTCCTGTCCTATGTCATCATGGAAGGTATATGATATATTTCAGTTGTGCTTCCTGTGAACAGACGACTGCACGACGCTGCCTTGTCTTTGCATTGGCTCTGGGGGAATCTCCTCCATGTGTTGCTTTAGATGTCTCATCCTTCTCTCTCCTCCCTTCTACCCCCTCCCCCTATCCTCGTAGGCCATCGTGTGGATCACCGAACAAGAGCGGCAAGGCCGTTCCAGGCGGTGCCTTCGAACACGCCTCGCGAGGGAAGGCTGGAGGGGGTGAGGGGAGGATGATGGCGTTCCAGTACGACACAGTTCTGGAATGCGGCCCTGATGGCCATCCTCCCAGCCCCATCACCCAGCCAGCTGCCCCATCCCTTGTTAAGTTTGTGTTTTTGTTCACCGCTGGAAATTATGGGTGTCGCCTTTAGTTTCCTGGGCAACTAATTTCTTGAGACCATCAACTGTGACTACGAAGGACGCAGTGATTTATCCATCTTGGGTAAAAATGCTGTAAATTGGTCCACATGATTGATTGACAGTGACGGTAGTCTGATTCTGAAGACGACAGGGTATGGGAGATGTAAACTTATGATGAAGCATTTGCTAATGACTATAACTTTGACGAAGTCGGGGGTGTTTGGCTGTTGAAATTGGAGCGTAATAATGACAGATAAGTTAATCAAAACAGATTATCGAATTATGATGTGTCGCTATACTTATATTAACAGTATAATAGTTTCCATGTTATTGTGATTTCTTTCAAATAACCTGAGATCAATTCTGTTTTTTTAGCATCATTATTCAAAAAACTAGATAAAATGTCTTCAGACCAGATCGTCTATTTCATCTCAGAAAAGGAGTAAAGAAAAATATCTTACCCAACCGAGCTGGAGATAAAACGCTTGGCCCATCCATCAAATTTTGACTGATTATCCACATTTTCTTAAAGAGCGCGAAAAATTCTCAGACTGGGAATAAGCAAGAACTTGCAAGAACTTTGATTTTATATCATTTATGTCCCGTGACTTTATAAGGAGAGGTTCTCCGCTTCCCGGTGATATATATATATATGAATTTTGCCTAAAGTCAGATTACCAACAGTCTTCGTGATGATTACCAACAGTCTTCGTGATGATTACCAACAGTCTTTGTGATGATTACCAACAGTCTTCGAGATGATTACCAACAGTCTTTGTGATGATTACCAACAGTCTTCGTGATGATTACCAACAGTCTTCGTGATGATTACCACCGGTCTTCGTGATGATTACCAACAGTCCTCGTGATGATTACCAACAGTCTTCGTGATGATTACCAACAGTCCTCGTGATGATTACCAACAGTCTTCGTGATGATTACCAACGGTCTTCGTGATGATTACCAACAGTCTTCGTGATGATTACCAACAGTCTTCGTGATGATTGCCAACAGTCTTTGTGATGATTACCAACAGTCTTCGAGATGATTACCAACAGTCTTTGTGATGATTACCAACAGTCTTCGTGATGATTACCAACAGTCTTCGTGATGATTACCACCGGTCTTCGTGATGATTACCAACAGTCCTCGTGATGATTACCAACAGTCTTCGTGATGATTACCAACGGTCTTCGTGATGATTACCAACAGTCTTCGTGATGATTACCAACAGTCCTCGTGATGATTACCAACGGTCTTTGTGATGATTACCAACAGTCTTCGTGATGATTACCAACAGTCTTCGAGATGATTACCAACAGTCTTTGTGATGATTACCAACAGTCTTCGTGATGATTACCAACAGTCTTCGTGATGATTACCAACAGTCTTTGTGATGATTACCAACAGTCTTTGTGATGATTACCAACAGTCTTCGTGATGATTACCAACAGTCTTTGTGATGATTGCCAACAGTCTTTGTGATGATTACCAACAGTCTTCGTGATGATTACCAACAGTCTTTGTGATGATTACCAACAGTCTTCGTGATAATTACCAACAGTCTTTGTGATGATTACCAACAGTCTTCGTGATGATTACCAACAGTCTTCGTGATGATTACCAACAGTCTTCGTGATGATTACCAACAGTCTTCGAGATGATTACCAACAGTCTTTGTGATGATTACCAACAGTCTTTGTGATGATTACCAACAGTCTTTGTGATGATTACCAACAGTCTTCGTGATGATTACCAACAGTCTTTGTGATGATTACCAACAGTCTTTGTGATGATTACCAACAGTCTTCGTGATGATTACCAACAGTCTTCGTGATGATTACCAACAGTCTTCGTGATGATTACCAACAGTCTTCGTGATGATTACCAACAGTCTTCGTGATGATTACCAACAGTCCTCGTGATGATTACCAACGGTCTTCGTGATGATTACCAACAGTCTTTGTGATGATTACCAACACGAAATCCACCACTTCATCAATGTTTCATAACTGAAATGAATGAATCTAGTATGATAGCACAGTAATAAGAAGTATTTTGCTTCGATGCATTTATTTCTATGAGCAGATGAATAACCAGGCAAGGAAATTAAGTTTTAGTGCATTATCTACTGCGTGTTGTGGAAGGTAACTAAAAGAGTGGATGGGGTGGGAACACAATAAAAAGCCAGGCAAAGAGTGCTCATCCTTCTCAAAGGCTCAGGCTGGGGTGTCTAAAAGTCTGTTGATGTAAACAAAATGAGAAGAAAGGAGAGGTAGATAGTGTCTTTGAGAAAACAAGCCTGGATGTTCTGATTTTAAGTAAAACAAAGCTCAAGGGTGAAGAGGAAGAATGGTTTGGAAAAATATTTAGCGTAAAGTCAGGGATTGGCGAGAGGACAAGAGCTAAGAAGGGTTTAACACTACTCCTGAAGCAGGAGTTGTGAGAGTTTGTGATAATGTGTAAGGAAGCAATTACTAGATTGATGTGAGTATAACTGAAACTGGATGACGAGAGATGGATAATTATTAGCGCTTTTGCACCTGTCTATGAGAAGAAATATAATGATAGGCAAGTGTTTTTGGAGCAGCTGAGCGAGTGTGTCAACAATTTCAATGTACGAGACCGGGTATTAGTAATAGGTGATTTAGATATGCGAAGGTAAGTAATATGGTAATTAAGGGTATAATTAGTTCGCATAGGGTATTCAGTGTTATGAATGGAAATGGTGAACATCTTGTGTTGCCAAGTGCTGAAAAAGCACCGGTTATTTGGTATTCTGGTTTAAAAGGAGGGATATACACAAGTACATATATATGTGACAATGAGAGATAGTCAACGAGCATGATTGGATTACATAGAAGGTTATAGTTGTGTAAAAGAGAGACTTTTTAATGTAAATATGCTGAGGGGGGGTCAGCTGGTGGGATGTCTGATCACTATCATCTGGAAGAAAGACCGAAGATTTGTAGAGGTTTTCGAAAATGAAGAAAAAATTTCGAGAAGAGAGTGGTGAGAGTAAGTGAGATTGATTGTAGAACGGTAAAAGGTGAGAGTAGATAAAGTGAGGGAAGTGGGTGAGGAATGGAAGGTATCTCGGAAGCAGTGATGGCATGTGCAAGAGATACATGGGGCATGCGAAAGATGGGAGTTGGGCAGATTAGAAAGGTGAGTGGCGGGTAAAGATGCAAAGTTGCTAGTAAAAGATAAAAGAGAAGAGTTTGGACGGTACTTACAGGAAAAGCGTACAAATGACTGGGGGATGTATAAGAGAAAGCGGCAGGAGGTTCGAAAGTGCAGGAGTAGTTAAAGAGGACAACTGAGAGCTGGGGTGAGCAAGTATCGTTAAACTTTAGGGAGATTAAGATGTTTTTGGAAGGAGGCAAATAATGTACGAAAAACAAGAGAACAAATGAGAACAACGGAAACAGTGTAAAGGAGGAAGTGATAACAGGTAGCGATGAAGTAAGGAGGAGGTGGAGTATTTTGAAGAAATGTTGAATATGTTTGATGAGAGTGGTATATGTAGGGAGTTTTGGTCAGTTGGTATGCAAAGTGAGAAAATCACGGAGAGTGATTTAGTGAAGAGATGAAAGTGGATGAGGGCCTTGTGCAAGATGAAATGCTGCAAGGCGACTAGAGTGGATGGTATTGCGTAGAAGACCAAAGTCCCAGTTTGTTCTGCACATGTAAGATGAAATAATTTCTCAAGAACTCACGACAGAGTCTTTTGTTCATCTATAATTATTATTTCTAGAGCGTGTGAGGTAGATTAGCTTGCGCAGCATGCTTGAGGTATTTCTAGATTGCATGGTCCATAGGCAAGGAAACAAGTTTAAGTTTAGCATATACAGAAGTCCTACCAATGTATTCTCATATATCCATTATTACTCATCTCGACATGACAAGAGTTAAACTATCATCATTTCAATCTATATTCCTTAGGGCATTGCGTATTTGCAGTCCAGAGTATATTGATGATGAGTTTGAGAAGATATATTCCATTGGGTCTAAGTTAAAGTACCCTAGATCTTTCATTGATAAATCGCTTAAATTAGAAAAGAATTAATTTTATAGAGTTGAGCCTAAACCTCCCATTGACATCAAGAATCTTTTAGTTCTCCCATTTAATAGTAATTCTACTTTACTTCCCACGTTGCTTAAATCCTTTAATGTAAATGTTGCCTTCAGCAACAATAATACTATAAAGAATATCTTAATCAGGAATTCACCAGAAAATTCTCCTGGGTGCATCTATAAAGTGCCACGTAGAAATTGTGATAAGTTTTATGTTGGGCAGACTGGTAAGGATCTTTCTGTTAGACTTAAGCAACATGAATGTAGTATAAGAACGGAACAAGAATCAAATGCCTTGTTTAATCACGTTAAAAACTATAATCAATGTATTGACTGGAGTAATGCCATCTCTATTACCACGAGAAATATCATTGAATCTTCTATTATTAAATACACAAAGAATTACAATCTTAATATTAGTGATGGTCTATACAAATTAGATAACTTTAAGATGATAAAATTTGTAGAATGTTAAGTTTATGATACGCTCGTTGTCTGTCATGGACAATCGCATGTTTACCAAATGGCGTCCTAGCTACGTCTCTTCGTTGTATATGAACTAACTGTTATATTTCTCTCATGTGTCTCCCCTGATGATGTGATTATTACACGAAAGTGCACTTGGGAACTTATCGTGTTTCATTCTCCCCGTGGACTCTTAGGAATATACTTTATCACTCGGAAAATTGTGATCCATTCCAGTATATATATATATATATATATATATATATATATATATATATATATATATATATATATATATATATATATATATATATATATATATATTTATATATATATATATATATATATATATATATATATATATATATATATATATATATTTTTTTTTTTTTTTTGCTTTGTCGCTGTCTCCCGCGTTTGCGAGGTAGCGCAAGGAAACAGACGAAAGAAATGGCCCAACCCACCCCCATACACATGTATATACATACGTCCACACACGCAAATATACATACATACACAGCTTTCCATGGTTTACCCCACACGCTTCACATGCCCTGATTCAATCCACTGACAGCACGTCAACCCCGGTATACCACATCGCTCCAATTCACTCTATTCCTTGCCCTCCTTTCACCCTCCTGCATGTTCAGGCCCCGATCACACAAAATCTTCTTCACTCCATCTTTCCACCTCCAATTTGGTCTCCCTCTTCTCCTCGTTCCCTCCACCTCCGACACATATATCCTCTTGGTCAATCTTTCCTCACTCATTCTCTCCATGTGCCCAAACCATTTCAAAACACCCTCTTCTGCTCTCTCAACCACGCTCTTTTTATTTCCACACATCTCTCTTACCCTTACGTTACTTACTCGATCAAACCACCTCACACCACACATTGTCCTCAAACATCTCATTTCCAGCACATCCATCCTCCTGCGCACCACTCTATCCATAGCCCACGCCTCGCAACCATACAACATTGTTGGAACCACTATTCCTTCAAACATACCCATTTTTGCTTTCCGAGATAATGTTCTCGACTTCCACACATTCTTCAAGGCTCCCAGAATTTTCGCCCCCTCCCCCACCCTATGATCCACTTCCGCTTCCATGGTTCCATCCGCTGCCAGATCCACTCCCAGATATCTAAAATACTTCACTTCCTCCAGTTTTTCTCCATATATATATATATATATATATATATATATATATATATATATATATATATATATATATATATATATATATATTTCATCTGTTTCCTTGCGCTACCTCGCTAACGCGGGAGACAGCGACAAAGCAAAATAAATAAATAAATATACATACATCCCTGGGGATAGGGGAGAAAGAATACTTCCCACGTATTCCCTGCGTGTCATAGAAGGCGACTAAAAGGGGAGGGAGCGGGTGGCTGGAAATCCTCCCCTCTCGTTTTTTTCAATTTTCCAAATGAAGGAACAGAGAAGGGGGCCAGGTGAGGATGTTCCCTCAAAGGCCCATTCCTCTGTTCTTAACGCTACCTCACTGACGTGGGAAATGGCGAATAGTACGAAAGAAAGAAAAATATATATATATATATATATATATATTTTTTTTTTTTTTCTTTTTTTTGCTTTTTTTAATACATATTTGCCATTTCCCAATTTAGCAAGATAGCATCATGAACAGAGAATTTGGATGAGGTGGTCGTGATCAATGCATTCAGTTGCTCATATCTTCTCAGCTTACATAAGATAGCAATATCTCCTTAAGAAATTATCATGTGGAGCTGAAGTCTGTCATATGGAGGGTGAACAGGAGAGATAATTGCTCAAGGCTGCAGGTGTGAGCACCAAACTGTGTAGCGTGTAATATGGCCGTGTTTAAACACTCAAAAACTTTACATCAAGGTCCTTAAAAACTGTCCTTTACTTTTTTCCAAGCCTCTCCTGAAGAAACTGTGTTGAGAGGCTTTTCAGCAATTACCTCAAGGACAATTGAGGGTCATGGAAGTTGTTATTGTTTTTAGAATCGTCTCTGGCACAGGTCCTTGTCTCCTGACAGCCTCGTTCTCTGGTCATGGTCATGGAGGAAGTCTTCGGAGACCTGTAGCGCATCGAAGTGACAGATGACGCTCGCGGCTAATTTACCTCAGTAATTCCTTGGGTACACATCCACTGAGGTACGGGGAATACATCTTTGTTGGTGCGGTCGAGGATGTAACTTTGTGTAGTCATACATACCCTGTCGAAACTCCGCTCACAGTGATACTGTATAGACACTAGTACGACGGAGCTTGGCATGTCGATGAGATGAATCTACTGATGCTTAGCATGATGTCACCGCTTGGTTTATGTCGATCGTATATCATTGTCTTATATCGACAACCTTTGCATATTCACACTTTGAATATATACATATCCGTATCATGTCGTCTTTAAGGATGTTAGTACCTCGTCAGAAAGTCAACGATGAATATGTCAACAGCGTATTTGGACACTCTTAATCACTCAACTTTGAGAATGTCGACCTTCTGGATGATAACATTGACTGTATCAACGCTCTGAAATTGTCTATAGTCTGAAGCATGTCGCCCACCACTGAGAATGTTAATGTAAGTAAGTATGATTACCCTGTGAATACCTGGGAGAATTAAGGACGTGTATGGTACATGTATCAACACTGTGAGGCTTGTAACTAACGGAATGTTTGTTAACTCTTCTCGCCCTTTGTCAACATGCTGGTCCGCTGCCAGGAATTACAGCATTCGATCCAGATGCGTATGTCAAAGCTCATGCAGCGTAGGTTGACATTCTCTTTCATACTATGATGGCAATAACCATTCAGGAGAGCTAGAGTCCTTGTTACGAGCAACGTCGTTCTCAGCAATATTATGCTCCATCAAGATGGTAACTTTGCCACTAAACACACAGTGTGCTGTACAGGGAGGGAATCATACACTCATGGAGCCCCCATCTCTCACATTTTCTACCATCATACAACTTGAATTTATGACTGCTGCTTAGATTAGCCATGTCTTCAGTCGTCTTACTCCATTCATCTACCATTTGACCTTATACTATAAAAGTATCTATCTACATCTTTATCAATGTCTCTTGCTTAATTTCATGTTCTGTTCGCTGGTTGTTCTATCTAGCGTTTCTCGAAGAACAGTTCGCAGTCCACGTCATCAGTCTTTTCTAAGAATTTAAAGGTTTGATCAAGTCACTCCTTAATCCTCTCTCTTCCAAGGTGGGCAACTTTAAAACCTATAGCCTGTCCGCGTAACTTAGCTCTCTTAATTCTGGTACCGTCTTTGTTGCTTTTCTCTGGACCTTCTATATTAGTTTTTGTGCGTCTTTATTTGCGATGACTAAACTTGAAAAACATATTCTAGTTCTGGCCTTAGTAGGACATGAATAGCTTCCAAAATATTTCCTTATCCATCTACTTGAAACCTGTTGTAATATTGTCAACAGATACATAGTCTCTCTCACAAATGTTCTCTTGATATGAGACTCTGGTGACAAGTTAGGGAATATGTCGACTTCCAGGTCCTTTCTTACACACTGAGTGTGTGTGTGTGTGTGTGTGTGTGTGTGTGTGTGTGTGATTACCTATATGTACAGAAAAAGGAGAGAGATTTGCACTCGTAAGGCCCAATCTCATCCACTTCCATCAGTAAGACTCTCATGTGTTCAGTACACATGTCATTGTAAATCTGGTTTACTTGTGTCTACACTCGACTATGAGACTTAGGAATTCTTATATGTACATATGTGTACACTCAGCAACAAGAGTCGGACTTATATATGTACGTACACTCAAAGGTAAGGGTACACCTATAAGTGTGTACACCGAGCAAGAAGGGCACAGCCACATGTAGGTATACCAGCGTGGACCTGAAAGTAGTTATAAGACTGATCGCCTGGTCAGCGTGGCTAACAACGAGTAGGAGACGCCATAGTTATGAAGTCTCTTGATTCGTCTTAACGTGGTAATTTGCTGTCATTTTTAGCGAAAGCCTTAAAGTACTGCGGTATAGATCTTTTGTGTTAGCTGAGACAGCACGGGCAGCTGAGGCCCTAATCAAGGCTATCTCATTAACGATGTATATATATATATATATATATATATATATATATATATATATATATATATATATATATATATATATATATATATTAGCCTGGGTCAGGTAACCATATTATCGACCAACCCCTAGGGGTGGATGAACAACTGAGTTGACTGTGGACCAACTGCCGCAACCAGGATTCGAACCTATGTGCTCGACCCTGGGCGGCCTGTGAATGCGTCACGGTCAGGAACGCTAACTGATACACCATGGGAGTCAATGACATCTCCCATGTCTAACGTAACTATTCCTATTACGTTTTTGAACTTTTTTTTTTAAAAAAAGTCGATACTTGAGGGTTCGTACTCGACGAGCTTCATAAGGGACTGATTCAGTGATTCAGTTACAAGCTTGGCTGGGGATTACCGAGACACGTCCTGCCTGGCTCAAGGATGGGCGTGGACTCCACATTTGCTCAGGATATGTACTGGTGTTTCTTTCAAGGGAGATAGAAGCGTGTATGGCAATGCATGTTTGAGTTTAAACAAGTTCATGTGACTGATTAGATAATGGATCATATTCAAATTAGGACCCTTCCATATGATGGCCTGGCCTAAGACCTAATACTTGAGGGTGAGATCAAAGATTGGGCCATCAAAACATAATGGTCAAGGATCGTACCGTCGTGCTCGAGGAAGGTACCGACGTGTTCAAGGGTCGTACCGTCGTGCTCAAGGGTCGTACCGTCGTGCTCAAGGATCGTACCGTCGTGCTCAAGGGTCGTATCGTCGTGCTCAGTGATCGTACCATCCTGCTGGCGTGGTTGAACAGAATCGAATATTCGAAGAAGAACGAAAGGGAGTCTCGTTTTCCCACGGCCGAGTTTGTCGAACACACACGACATCACACAGCCTTCCACGTGTCGTCATTGGTAATTGAGCCATGACAGAGGAAGGTCTGGATGAGGGGCGGCAGGGAACATGGCGCTCCCGGCGGTGCAGCAGGAGAGTGACGCCCAACGAAATACCCGAAGCAACGATTGTAACGTCCTTGTCAAACTCCACTGCAATCCTCCTCTTACATGACACTCCTAGGACGAGGCCTCCACATGGTTTGTCTGTCTGTCTGTCTGTCTGTCTGTCTGTCTCTCTCTCTCTCTCTCTCTCTCTCTCTCTCTCTCTCTCTCTCTCTCTCTCATTTTCAGACATATCTCGAAGATGAACCGCGTTTCGGGGGGGCCACAATACCTTTTGTCTACATCGTAGGATAAGATCTTTATGAAATTAAGCAAATCAAGGTGTCCCATTTGACTGCGGGTGAAACGAGATTGTGGAGTGGTTCACGGTCGTTCAGCTACACACACAGCCGACTGGGTGAGACATACCACGCCTGAAGGCAGCTGCCTCCGTTAACCCTGGTTCTCGGTCGTCCACATGGTTAGGTCTCCACGGTCACGGCTGTTTGAACACCGTACAGGATACGGTCGTAGCTTTACGGAGATAGCCTGACCACAGCAGAGATAACCTGGACGTACAGAAGACAGTCTGAACATAGAGGAGAGAGCCTGAACGTAGAGGTGACAGCCTGAACGTAGAGGTGACAGCCTGAACGTAGAGGTGACAAGCCTGAATGCATCAGAAATTTGTAATGAATAAGATTCTATTATAGCAGGAGACTTTACCATACCGGTATCACCAGTAGCTCTGGGTGTTGACTCTATCTAAATTCCCTTGATAGTAACCTAACCTAATTAGTCGAGAATCGTACTCATGATGATGATAATAGATTAGCTTTAGTTCTGGCAACAAATGAGGATCTCATTAACAACGTTGAAGTTGGAGGAATGTTTGGCACAAATGGTCACCGACAAATTGCGTTTGAGATAGCTTTCAACACTGCATCTAATGTTGGTTAAGTTGACAGTCACGAAAAAAATACCCGTTTGTAGATATTCAGATTTCAATAATCTTCGAATTGCTAGTAACAGGCAACCCTAGGATGATGTGGTCAATGAAAACGAAAAGAACGTAACTTGGAAAAGCTTCGGTATAATTTTCAAAGCAGTAGAGGGGAACATACGTGCATTGCGTCGTCGACGGTCAATTTCTAAAACGAAGCCAAGGTGGTGGAATGTCAAATCAAAAAGCCAACATGTTGTCCAAGAAAGTTGCTCGTAAAGAACTTAAGTTACCAGTAACGAACACGATAAAGTAAGTTATGTAAATTTGCGTAAAGTAAGAGAGTTATACGAAAAGTGAACGTTAATATGAAGCGTATATCGTTGAAAATAACAAAAGAAACACTAAGGAGTTTTACAGTTATGTTAGAAGGAAGAGCTATTACCCAGTCACTTGGTTCATCAATCACGGAAGACGGTGCCTTGGTGCAAGACAACAAAGCCATGGCAAAAAAAAATCTTAAATGACTTTTTTGATCTGTATTTAAGGTCGAGGACAAAACCCTTGTCCTGAGCCTAGTTTCATTAATAAGAGAGGAGAAGGTTCTTCATCAAACTGAAGTAAAAGCAAAGACATACTATCAGCAAAAACGGAATGCAAATGAATAAAATGTCAGGCAGTAAGACACGAAAAATGAGGTAGCTAAGCCCCTGACTGCCCTTTTCATTATGTCACTTGCTACAAGAAAAGTTCCAGATGAATCAAAGTCTGCTAATGTAACATCGATATTAAAAGAAAAAAGTTAGTGCCACTTCCTGGAAATTACCGTCTAATTAGTCTGTAGTAAGGAAACTTACGGAAACCATCACTCGAGACAGAATTGTAAATCATTTAGAGGACCACCATTTAATGAACGAATCTCAGAATGGTTTTCGACGAAATCGCTCATGTCTGACAAATCTGCTTGATTTGCTTTATGATATAATCAACATGTATCACGAAGCAAAACGTTGATGTTGTCTATCCAGATTTTCGAAAAGTATTCGACAAGGTTCCGCATCAAAGAGTACCAACAAAGGTTGTCACATATCATGGATGGGGTTGTACTTAAGTGGATAAGAAGTTGCTTGACTTATCGTAAACAGAGTAGTGAATAATGGTCAAGCTTCAAAATGGTTAGACGTAAGAAGTGGAGTGCCACAAGGATTAATCTGGAGGCCGGTTCTCTTTCTCATATGCAATTAACAATATTGAAAATGAGTTGAATTGCAAAATATCAAAATTCGTTCATGACACAAAGTTGGGAAATAAATAAAACAGACATTGACAAACGGATGGACTGAGATCATAGGTGGCAAATGAATTCTAAAATCGATAAATGCAAAATTTTGTATATTGTTTGGAAAAACGAAAAGGCAAGCTACAGTATGAATTCTGTTAAACTGGAAAAGGTGAATGAGTAAAACGACTGTGGGTGTGATAATCTCTGGTGACCTAAAAGCAAGCATGCAGTGCACAGAAGCAGTGACAAGAGCGACCAAAATTCTTGGATTCATAGTTAGGCCTTCGTATTTACGTCCAGGGAAATCACCCTTACTCTTTACAGTTCATAGGTTCGTCTCCGTCTTGAATATCTTGTTCTGTTTTGGTCACCCGGACTGAGAACCAAATCCTACGAGAACAACTTAAACAACTTGAATCTATTCAGCTCAGTATAGAGAAGGCTGAGTTGATCTGATACAAGTATTCAAAATTATCAAAGGCTTTGATCTATGAAGTTACTTATGACTTGATGTGTCTGATTTCACTCGCAGTAATGCATACAGACTCGTGGACAAATGTTTTACTTCAAATGAGAAGTACCTTATCTTCAACAGGACTATTAACGTGTAGAGGGATTTACCATCTAGAGTGATTGACGGCAGGGCTATAGATACGTTTAAGAATAGAGTTAAGAAATTCTTCGCTTCATGTTTACGACTTATATCATTTGCGCCTCCTTAGTCACAGAGACAATTGTGGGTTATTCCTTCTGAATTATCTGTGTGCTTCATGACTTTTACCACACTCATCTGTGAGTTTCTGATGTCTTCTCCTATCATAGACAGCTTCGAAAGGACCCAATGGTTTATTCCTGCTTGAATTCCTTTATATGCCTTTGCATTTAAGGCAGTCTGAACGTAGAGCAAACAACCTGAACATAGAGGGCACAGCCTGAACGTAGAGGAGACAGCTTGAACATAGAGGAGACAGCTTGAACATAGAGGAGATAGCTTGAACATAGAGGAGACATCTTGAACATAGAGGAGATAGCTAGCCTGAACATAAAAGAGACAGTCTGAACATAGAGGAGACAGCTTGAACATAGAGGAGACAGCTTGAACATAGAGGAGACAGCCAGCCTGAACATAAAGGAGACAGTTTGAAAGTATATAAGATAATATGAACTTAAACGAGACCACCTGGACGTAAAGAAGGGAATCTGCACATACAAAAGACAGCTTGAATGAACAGGGGGACAGCCTGATCTTATATAACATATTTTTGAGCTAGAAAACAATGGGTTCGTTTGTGCAGTATGCGGGAAAGGGACTCGTTTGTTCAGCTCGTGAGTTACGCTCGTTTGTTCAGCTTGTTAGGAAGACCAGTTTGTTTAATTTGCGAGACAGAATCACTTTCAGGTCTGTAGTTTAGCTAATTTTTCAGCACTGGGGGAAGGGCTCGTTGGTTCTGCTAGTGAGGTAAATCTATCTCGTTGATTTCTGAAAAAAATTCATCTTTTTCAGCTAGGTCGGTAGACTAATCTGTTTATTAGTTTTCGAAGTAGACTTGTCTTTTCGCTAGTAGGGTAGGCTAACCTCTCTATTTTCAGAAACAGACTCGTGTATTTACACAAGAAGATAGAGTAAGCTGCTCGTTTTGCGAAGCAGCTTCGTGTTTTGAGTCAGGAGTGCAGATTAAACTGTTCAATTTCCGAAGTAGAATCGTGTTTATAGTTAGCAAGGTAGACTAATCTGTTCATTTTCCGGAGCAGTCTTGTGTTGTCAGCTAGTAAGGCGGACTATTCTGTTCACTTTCTGAAGTAGACGAGTATAGTGAGCACCGGAAGTTATGTGATTTTTCAACCTTCGTACCGGACTCGTCTCCTTAACGCGTAAGATAGACGTTTGTTCATTATATATACAGTCGTCTAATTATTCAGCACTGAAGGTATTCCAGTTTGTTCTGCACATGTAAGATGGAATAATTTCTCTAGAACTCATGACAGGGCCTTTTGTTCATCTATGATCATCATTTTTCAGAGCGTGTGAGGTAGATTAGCTTGCGCAGCATGCTTGAGGTGGAACAGCTTGCGCTAAATGAGCGTGAAAGCTCGCTTACCTGCATGAACCAGGTAGATTTGCTTGTCCAACACAGGTAAAGCAAGCTCGTTGACTGAGACGAACGAGATAGGTTCGTTTGCCGGGCAGAGATAAGGCCGCTCGTTTGTCCTGCATGAGGTAAGAAAGACTTGTTTGTCCAGTAAGGGTAAGACAAGCTCGTTTGTACATTGTGGTAAAGGAAGACTCATGTCCCGCAAATTTGTTTGCCTCGCACTGCTTAGATTAGCTTGTTTGTCCAGCATGAGGAATGGCAGGTTCGTTTGTCCTGCATTAGGGGATAAGAAAAGCTCGTTTCTCGCCTGCATAGATGATCCAGGCGTCTGTCCACGACTTGTGTGCCACACTGGATACTGAAGAGGGAATCTGATACTTCCCCTAGGGACTCTCCTCTCGCGTCCCCTTCATTCGTTTCAGCTCTCACCTTCACAAGTGATGAGTAGGAACAGTTATGAGCTCATGACTCATGCATGACGCTTCAGTATGTACACAAATCATTATCGTTGTTATATACTGTACGCTTCAAGGCTGGCCGAAGGGTTGGTATATATATTTATAGCACGCACATCCGGGCCCCTCATTCCCTCTATTATAAGCCACTTTACACTCCCATCTGTTAGAATTCTTTGATTAATAACAGTATCAGGGCCATATACGATAATTACATCTATGATTACCAGTGACGTCTTCACGGTGTAGTGCCCGACTAAAAGCCCGGACTCCGAGCAATGTTTTGGCGTAACATCCGGGGCCTTGTATCGAATCGTTCAGACGACCTCGGCTTTTGGAGGAAGTTCATGGGAGGTGAACAGGATGCCTCATTTAATGTTACCAGAGCAATTATTGGCCACGGTGTACTCTGGCACTGGTCATAACTCTCGACCATAGGTATATAATGAGTTCCTATTGGCAGAAGAAGTGCGGTGTCCTCGTTTCCCCGGGGTCGATGAGATAAATGAGTTGGAGGCGATGGACCACAGGACCAGCCAAAATGAGGTGCCATCAGAGACCAGATCAGTGTTGCCCTCCGCATCAACGCGGTGACGCGACAGCTCACTCACGCGGTAATGGAATCAAAATGATATCACGACCAGCTGCCCACCGTGAGAATATGTAGTCAGGACATGTGCTGAACAAAGGATGAACACGTTTATATTTGGCATACATTTTCGCACACTCTTCCACCCTAGCTCACTTGTTCCCTCACTTACTCAATCATTAACCCACATCTGTCCACCATATATATATATATATATATATATATATATATATATATATATATATATATATATATATGCTAATCACTACCCATTAACATTCTTTGTAAAACATCTTTTTTAGAAGGTTATAACATTAATGGATACAATGAAATATGCAAACCACCACCTTGTAACAATTGGACTTATTGAAAATAACTGATCTGCGATTATGTTAGTTTTCCTGAAATATGAATAGGAAAGGGAATTCCCATGATATAGAACCAAGGCTGAATGTGATGGGTAGTCCATGGACAGAGAACTCTTTAGAGTGTTGTTTAGGGAAGACTGAGGTAACAATACAGCCTAAGAGAACTCATTCCATTTACCTTTAGATGTGAATTGACATGCCATATCTCATAGGGGGTTAACTGTTAGATTAAGCACACCAACACACACACACACACACACACACATGTATATATATATATATGTATATGTGTGTGTATGTGTATATATATATATATATATATATATATATATATATGTATATATATATATTTTATCCCTGGGGATAGGGGATTAAGAATACTTCCCACGTATTCCCTGCGTGTCGTAGAAGGCGACTAAAAGGGGAGGGAGCGGGGGGCTGGAAATCCTCCCCTCTCGTTTTTTTTTAATTTTCCAAAAGAAGGAACAGAGGGGGCCAGGTGAGGATATTCCGAAAAAGGCCCAGTCCTCTGTTCTTAACGCTACCTCGCTAATGCGGGAAATGGCGAATAGTTTGAAAAAAAAAAAAAAAAAAAAAAAAAAAAATATATATATATATATATATATATATATATATATATATATATATATATATATATATATATATATATATATATATTTTTTTTTTTTTTTTCTTTCATACATATTTATTATTTCCCGCATTTGTGAGGTAACGTTAAGAACATAGGGCTGAACCTTAAAGAAAAAATCCTCATTTGGCCCCGCTCTCTGTTCCTTTTTTCTTTTTTTTCTTTTCAGAAAAGTAAAAAATGGGAGGGGAAGTTTTCCAGCCCCCACTCCCTCCCCTTTTAGTCGCCTCCTACGACACGCAAGGAATGCGTGGGAAGTATTCTTTCTCCCCTATCCGAAGGGATGATATATCTGTTGGGGATGAGAGAGCTTGGGAAGTGAGTCAGTTGTTGTTCGCTGATGATACAGCGCTGGTGGCTGATTCATGTGAGAAACTGCAGAAGCTGGTGACTGAGTTTGGTAAAGTGTGTGGAAGAAGAAAGTTAAGAATAAATGTGAATAAGAGCAAGGTTATTAGGTACAGTAGGGTTGAGGGTCAAGTCAATTGGGAGGTGAGTTTGAATGGAGAAAAACTGGAGGAAGTGAAGTGTTTTAGATATCTGGGAGTGGATCTGGCAGCGGATGGAACCATGGAAGCGGAAGTGGATCATAGGGTGGGGGAGGGGGCGAAAATTCTGGGGGCCTTGAAGAATGTGTGGAAGTCGAGAACATTATCTCGGAAAGCAAAAATGGGTATGTTTGAAGGAATAGTGGTTCCAACAATGTTGTATGGTTGCGAGGCGTGGGCTATGGATAGAGTTGTGCGCAGGAGGATGGATGTGCTGGAAATGAGATGTTTGAGGACAATGTGTGGTGTGAGGTGGTTTGATCGAGTGAGTAACGTAAGGGTAAGAGAGATGTGTGGAAATAAAAAGAGCGTGGTTGAGAGAGCAGAAGAGGGTGTTTTGAAGTGGTTTGGGCACATGGAGAGAATGAGTGAGGAAAGATTGACCAAGAGGATATATGTGTCGGAGGTGGAGGGAACGAGGAGAAGAGGGAGACCAAATTGGAGGTGTATATACATGTGTATGGGGGGGGGGGGGTTGGGCCATTTCTTTCGTCTGTTTCCTTGCGCTACCTCGCAAACGCGGGAGACAGCGACAAAGTATAAAAAAAAAAAAAAAAAAAAAAAAAAATATATATATATATATATATATATATATATATATATATATATATATATATATATATATATATATTATCCCTGGGGATAGGGGATTAAGAATACTTCCCACGTATTCCCTGCTTGTCGTAGAAGGCGACTAAAAGGGGAGGGAGCGGGGGGCTGGAAATCCTCCCCTCTCGTTTTTTTTTTTCTTTTTAATTTTCCAACAGAAGGAACAGAGGGGGCCAGGTGAGGATATTCCAAAAAAGGCCCAGTTCTCTGTTCTTAACGCTACCTCGCTAACGCGGGAAATGGCGAATAGTTTAAAAGAAAAAAGAATATATATATATATATATATATATATATATATATATATATATATATATATATATATGTATTTATTCATTTATTTATTTATTTATTTATTTGCTTTGTCGCTGTCTCCCGCGTTAGCGAGGTAGCGCAAGGAAACAGACGAAAGAATGGCCCAACCCACCCACATACACATGTATATACATACACGTCCACACCCGCAAATATACATACCTATACAACTCAATGTATACATATATATACCCACTCAGACGTATACATATATACACATGTACATAATTCATACTGTCTGCCCCTCTTCATTCCTATCGCCACCCCGCCACACATGGAATAACAACACCTGCCCCCTCATGTGTGCTGAGTAGCGCAAGGAAAAGACGACAAAGGCCCCATTCGTTCACACTCAGTCTCTAGCTGTCATGTAATAATGCACTGAAACCACAGCTCCCTTTCCACATCCAGGCCCCACACAACTTTCCATGGTTTACCCCAGACGCTTCACATACCCTGGTTCAATCCATTGACAGCACGTCGACCTCGGTATACCACATCGTTCCAATTCACTCTATTCCTTGCACACCTTTCACTCTCCTGCATGTTCAGGCCCCGATCACTCAAGATCTTTTTCACTTCATCTTTCCATCTCCAATTTGATGTCCCACTTCTCCTCGTTCCCTCCACCTCTGACACATATATCCTCTTGGTCAATCTTTCCTCACTCATTCTCTCCATGTGACCAAAGCATTTCAAAACACCCTCTTCTGCTCTCTCAAGCACACTCTTTTTATTACCACACATCTCTCTTACCCTACTCCCTACTTACCCTACACATACTTACTTACTCGATCAAACCACCTCACACCAAATATTGTCCTCAAACATCTCATTTCCAGCACATCCACCCTCCTGCGCACAACTCTATCCATAGCCCACGCCTCGCAACCATACAACATATATATATATATATATATATATATATATATATATATATATATATATATATATATATATATATATATATATATATATATATATATATATATATCATCCCTGGGGATAGGGGAGAAAGAATGCTTCCCACGTATTCCCTGCGTGTCGTGGAAGGCGACTAAAAGGAAAGGGAGCGGGGGGCTGGAAATCCTCCCCTCTCATATTTTTTCTTTTATTTTCCAAAAGAAGGAACAGAGAAGGAGGTCAGGTGAGGATGTTCCCGTAAAGGCCCAGTCCTCTGTTCTTAACGCTACCTAGCTAATGCGGGAAATGTCGAATAGTATTAAAGAAAAAAAAGAAAAAAAAGAAAAAAAAAAAAAATATATATATATATATATATATATATATATATATATATATATATATATATATATATATATATATATATATATATATATATATATCATAAGTAGTCGCTGTCTCCCGCGATAGCGAGGTAGCGCAAGGAAACAGACGGGAGAATGGCCCAACCCACCCACACACATGCATATACTTAAACGCCCTCACACGCACATATACATACCCATACATTTCGACGCATACATACATATACATACACAGATATATTCATATATACATATGTACATATTCATACTTGCTGCCTTCATCCATTTCTGTCGCCACCCCACCACACATAAAACAGCATCCCCCTCGTCCCCGCGCGCGCGCGAGGTAGCACTAGGAAAAGACAACAAAGGCCACTTTAGTTCACACTGTCTCTAGCTGTCATGTGTAATGCACCGAAACCACAGCTCCCTTTCCACATCCAGGCCCCACAAAACTTTTCACGGTTTACCCCAGACTTTTCACTTGTCCTGGTTCATTCCACTGACAGCACGTCGATCCCGGTATACCACATCGTTCCAATTCACTCTGTTCCTTGCACACCTTTCACCCTCCTGTATGTTCAGGCCCAGGTCGCTCAAAATCTTTTTCACTCCATCCTTCCACCTCCAGTTTGGTCTCCTACGTCTCCTCGTTCCCTCCACCCCTGACACATATATCCTTTTTGTCAATCTTTCGTCACTCATTCTCTCCATGTGACCAAACCATTTCAATACACCCTCTTCTGCTCTGTCAACCACACTCTTTATTATCACACATCTAGCTTATCCTTTCATTACTTACTCGATCAAACCACCTCACACCACATATTGTCCTCAAGCATCTCATTTCCAACACATCCACCCTCCCGCTCAACCTTATCTATAGCCCATGCCTTGCAACCATATAACATTGTTGGAACTATTCCTTCAAACATACCTATTTTTGATCTCTGAGATAACGTTCTCGCCTTCCACACATTCTTCAACGCTCCCAGAACCTTCGTCTCCTCCCCCAACGCGTGACTCCTTTCCACTTCCATGGTTCCATCCGCTGCTAAATCCACTCCCAGATATCAAAAACACTTTACTTTCTCCAGTTTTTCTCCGTTCAAATGCACCTCCCAATTAACTTGCCCTTCAACTCTACTGAACCTAATAACCTTGCTCTTATTCACATTTGCTCTCAGGTTTCTCCTTTCACAAGCTTTACCAAACTCAGTCAGCAACTTATGCAGCTTCTCAACAGAATCAGCCACCAGCGTTGTATCATCAGCAAACAACAACTGACTCACCTTCCAAGCCCCCTCATCGACAACAGGCTGCATACTTGCCCCTCGCTCCAAAACTCTTGCATTCATCTCCCTAACAACCGCATCCATAAACAAATTAAACAACCATTGAGACATCACGCACCCCTGCTGCAAACCGACTTTCACTGAGAACCAATCAGTTTCCTCTCTTCCTACTCGCACACATGCCTTACATCCATGATAAAAACTTTTCACTTCTTCTAGTAACTTACCTCCCACACCATATACTCTTAATACCTTCCACAAAGCATCTCTATCAATTCTATCATATGCTTTTCCCAGAGTAATGAATGGTGCATACAAATCCATCTGTTTTTCTAAGTATTTCTCACATACATTCTTCAGAGCAAACACCTGATCCACACAAACTCCACCACTTCTGAAACCCCACTGCTCATTCCCAATCTGATGCTCTGTACTTGGCTTGACCCTTTCAATCAATACCCTCCCATATATTTTCCCAGGAATACTCAACAAACTTATACCTCTGTAATTTGAACACTCACCTTTATCCCCTTTGCCTTTGTACAATGGCACTATGCATGCATTCCGCCAAACCTCAGGCACTTCACCGTGAATCATACATACATTGAATATCCTTACCAACCAGTCAACAACAGTCACCCCCTTTTTTAATAAATTCCACTGCAATACCATCCAAACCCGCTGCCTTGCCTGCTTTCATCTTCCGCAATGATTTCACTACCTCCTCTTTGTTCACCAAACCATTTTCCCTGACCTTCTCACTTCGCACACCATCTCGACTAAAACACCTTATGTCAGCTGCTCTATCATCAAACGCATTCAGCAAACCTTCAAAATACTCACTACATCTCCTTCTCACTTCATCACTACATGCTATTACCTCCCCATTAGCCCCCTTCTCTAGTCTTACGCACTGTATTTACCTCCTTCCAAAAAATCATTTCATTTTCCCTAAAATCTAATGATACTCTCTCGCCCCAACTCTCATTTGCCTTCTTTTTCACGTCTTGCACGTTTCTCTTGACTTTCTGCCTCTTTATTTTATAATTTCGCAGTCATTTGCACTACTTCCATGCAAAAATCGTCCAAACGCCTCTCTCTTCTCTTTCACTAACAATCTTTCTTCTTCATCTCACCACTCACTACCGTTCTAATCTTTCCACCTCCCACCTTTCTAATGCAACAGGCATCTTTTGCGCAAGCCATCACTACTTCTCTAAATGCATCCCATTCCTCCTCCACTCTCCTTCCGTCATTTCCTCGCACCTTTTTCCCTTCTGCACTCAGTCTCTCCTACTTCCTATGAGTCTACGGGGAAATGAAACACGATAAGTTCCCAAGTGCTCTTTCGTGTAATGATCGCGTCATCAGGGGAGATAAAGAAAGAAATATAACAATCAGTTGATATACACCGAAGAGACGTAGCTAGGACACCATTGCGTAAAGATGATATTTATGAGGGGGGAATGGAACACGACAATTCGAGTGCACTTTCGTGTATAGTGGTTATCGTCAAGGGAGATACGATGGCAATGTGATTATGCTCATTATACTCGAATATACATAATCATACACGAAAGTGCGCTCAGCTTATCGTGTTTCATGTTTCCTCATGGTTATCAGCAACTACTAGATCAGGTGCATCACTGTGACCTACTGCAACAATATATATATATATATATATATATATATATATATATATATATATATATATATATATATATATATATATATATATATATATATATATATATATATTTTCTTTTCTTTCATACTATTCGCCATTTCCCGCGATAGCGAGGTAGCGTTAAGAACAGAGGACTGGGCCTTTAAGGGAATATCCTCACCTGGCCCCCTTCTCTGTTCCTTCTTTTGGAAAATTAAAAAAAAAAAAAAACGAGAGGGGAGGATTTCCAGCCACCCGCTCCCTTACCTTTTAGTCGCCTTCTACGACACGCAGGGAATACGTGGGAAGTATTCTTTCTCCCCTATCCCCAGGGATATATATATATATATATATATATATATATATATATATATATATATATATATATATATATATATATATATATATATATATATATATATATATATATATATATATTTATTTGCTTTGTCGCTGTCTCCCGCGTTAGCGAGGTAGCGCAAGGAAACAGACGAAAGATTGGCCCAACCCACCCACATACACATGTATATACATACACGTCCACACACGCAAAATATACATACCTATACATCTCAATGTATACATATATATATACACACACAGACATATACTACTATTACTGCTACATCCACCATCACCACTACTACTTCTGTTATTACCGCTACCTTTCAATGTTGGAGGCTCCAGACACAGACTGTTGTCATTTTCGTGTCCAGGCTTTAAAAGGTAAGAAGAATTGAATGATCTAAAAGTTATTCAGGAGGTGGAAAGATTGCTTTTCAAAAAATGTTCAGATCATAGATGTTCGGGGAAACATGTGACTTATAACGAGGAGAGGAAGGGCTTGGAAAAGACTGTGAAGAAAGAAAACAGAATTAGGGAAGGTTGAGTGTATAGTGCATGTAGGGAAGTATTTAGGCTTGCCTGTAGGGTGAGTTATGATGAGACGGGAATTAAGACGCATTCCTGACGGGAAGGCTGCGAGAAGGTTCAGCTCATATTGGGAGAGTAATATTTCTCTAATCGGCTATTGTGTGCAGCCTACTGACACAGCGGGTGTGAGATGGTTCAAAGCGTCACTTTCATCACTTCTGAGGACAGTAGCACTTCCCTGAACGGCTGCCTTTATTACTATTACTACCATTACTACTGTATATGGCATTACTACAACAGCAGCTGTATCATGCACTATCAGTTGAAATACACTGTTCCCTCTCCCATATAATATTTCACACCTCACAACATTTGACAACATAACCCATACTTCTATTTTTTCCAGTCTAATAACTGTTCACCTGATAATTTCGCCAGCAACTCTTCTCAACAATTTAGCGTTGCGACATTGTACGTGCGAATATGAACGTGGTCAAAGTTACCATTGGGATTAATCATCCTTTCCACAGAAAAAAAATTCAGTTGAAAAGTTAATTTTAGCGACAGGAATATATATATATATATATATATATATATATATATATATATATATATATATATATATATATATATATATATATATATATATATATATATATATATATATATATATATATATATATATATATATATATATATATATATGTGTGGAAGTCGAGAACATTATCTCGGAAAGCAAAAATGGGTATGTTTGAAGGAATAGTGGTTCCAACAATGTTGTATGGTTGCGAGGCGTGGGCTATGGATAGAGTTGTGCGCAGGAGGATGGATGTGCTGGAAATGAGATGTTTGAGGACAATGTGTGGTGTGAGGTGGTTTGATCGAGTAAGTAACGTAAGGGTAAGAGAGATGTGTGGGAATAAAAAGAGCGTGGTTGAGAGAGCAGAAGAGGGTGTTTTGAAATGGTTTGGGCACATGGAGAGAATGAGTGAGGAAAGATTGACCAAGAGGATATATGTGTCGGAGGTGGAGGGAACGAGGAGAAGTGGGAGACCAAATTGGAGGTGGAAAGATGGAGTGAAAAAGATTTTGTGTGATCGGGGCCTGAACATGCAGGAGGGTGAAAGGAGGGCAAGGAATAGAGTGAATTGGATCGATGTGGTATACCGGGGTTGACGTGCTGTCAGTGGATTGAATCAGGGCATGTGATGCGTGTGGGGTAAACCATGGAAAGCTGTGTAGGTATTTATACTTGCGTGTGTGGACATATGTATATACATGTGTATGGGGGTGGGTTGGGCCATTTCTTTCGTCTGTTTCCTTGCGCTACCTCGCAAACGCGGGAGACAGCGACAAAAAAAAGAAATATATATATATATATATATATATATATATATATATATATATATATATATATATATATATATACATATAACTAAAAGGGGTGGGAGATGGGGAGGGGGGGGTTGGAAGTCCTCTCCTCCAGTTTTACTTTTCCAAAAGAAGGAACAGAGAAGGCGGCCAAGTGAGGATTTTTTCCTCTAAGGCTCAGTCATCTGTTCTTGACGCTGCTTCATGCGAGTACGTGGGGAAGACATATCAAAAAATGCCCGTTGGCTCATGTTCAGGTTATCTGATGATAATTTATGTCTGTCTCTTGCTATTTCTCATCTAAGTGGATGAGGTAAAAGCAAAATAGGGTGAATGCTCCCTCCCTACCCACCACTCCTTCCGGCAACGACAGAAGGTAGGAAAAGGATAGGAAAAGGAAGCCATGCATATGTGAACTAAACCTGCATGGAAAATCACCAGGATAGAACGGAATGGAAGAGCTTACTGTGAAATCTGACTACAGTTCTCCAGTCTCTGTTAATCTACTCTGCATTATGGTTTTTCGTTTCCATCATTATGTTTCTAAGTGATCTAAGTATCTTAGTACTGCATAGGTCTTAATTTCTGTTACCTTTTTCTTCAACAGATCAACAGACCCTAGAAAAAATTTATGGTTGAGAGAGAGAGAGAGAGAAAACAAGCAATTAGACATCATCCACCGTCTAAACTGATACGTTAAAGCTTCTCTTTTTTTCCTCTCTCTCTCTCTCTCTCTCTCTCTCTCTCTCTCTCTCTCTCTCTCTCTCTCTCTCCCTCCAAGAAGTAAATAGTACTTAAATCATCATCGCAATTTCGGTGCACTCCACTGTGAGTAAGACTCAACAAGATACTTCATTTGAATTCTAAGGAAAATTTCAGATTCATTATTCATGAGAACCCCAGCTGATATAGGATGTATATTTCTTTCATCAGAATGGAAAGAATGAATATCTTGTTGTTACAGAACAGCACAATACCCATGTCGAGGGCGTTGAATGTTTAAATCAACTTTATCACATCATCACTACAGCTACTGCAATTTGCATGGGAGATAATGGGATCCATGCAGCAACTGTTCAGAATATATACAGTATAAAGGTAAATAGTGAGCCTCAAGATTTTTATATGAGGCCAGTAATTTTTTCTTATATATATATATATATATATATATATATATATATATATATATATTTTTTTTTTTTTTTTTTTTTTTATACTTTGTCGCTGTCTCCCGCGTTTGCGAGGTAGCGCGAGGAAACAGACGAAAGAAATGGCCCAACCCCCATACACACGTACATACACACGTCCACACACGCAAATATACATACCTACACAGCTTTCCATGGTTTACCCCAGACGCTTCACATGCCTTGATTCAATCCACTGACAGCACGTCAACCCCTGTATACCACATCGCTCCAATTCATTCTATTCCTTGCCCTCCTTTCACCCTCCTGCATGTTCAGGCCCCGATCACACAAAATCTTTTTCACTCCATCTTTCCACCTCCAATTTGGTCTCCCTCTTCTCCTCGTTCCCTCCACCTCCGACACATATATCCTCTTGGTCAATCTTTCCTCACTCATTCTCTCCATGTGCCCAAACCATTTCAAAACACCCTCTTCTGCTCTCTCAACCACGCTCTTTTTATTTCCACACATCTCTCTTACCCTTACGTTACTTACTCGATCAAACCACCTCACACCACACATTGTCCTCAAACATCTCATTTCCAGCACATCCATCCTCCTGCGCACAACTCTATCCATAGCCCACGCCTCGCAACCATACAACATTGTTGGAACCACTATTCCTTCAAACATACCCATTTTTGCTTTCCGAGATAATGTTCTCGACTTCCACACATTTTTCAAGGCTCCCAAAATTTTCGCCCCCTCCCCCACCCTATGATCCACTTCCGCTTCCATGGTTCCATCCGCTGACAGATCCACTCCCAGATATCTAAAACACTTCACTTCCTCCAGTTTTTCTCCATTCAAACTCACCTCCCAATTGACTTGACCCTCAACCCTACTGTACCTAATAACCTTGCTCTTATTCACATTTACTCTTAACTTTCTTCTTCCACACACTTTACCAAACTCAGTCACCAGCTTCTGCAGTTTCTCACATGAATCAGCCACCAGCGCTGTATCATCAGCGAACAACAACTGACTCACTTCCCAAGCTCTCTCATCCCCAACAGACTTCATACTTGCCCCTCTTTCCAGGACTCTTGCATTTACCTCCCTAACAACCCCATCCATAAACAAATTAAACAACCATGGAGACATCACACACCCCTGCCGCAAACCTACATTCACTGAGAACCAATCACTTTCCTCTCTTCCTACACGTACACATGCCTTACATCCATGATAAAAACTTTTCACTTCTTCTAGTAACTTACCTCCCACACCATATACTCTTAATACCTTCCACAAAGCATCTCTATCAATTCTATCATATGCTTTTCCCAGAGTAATGAATGGTGCATACAAATCCATCTGTTTTTCTAAGTATTTCTCACATACATTCTTCAGAGCAAACACCTGATCCACACAAACTCCACCACTTCTGAAACCCCACTGCTCATTCCCAATCTGATGCTCTGTACTTGGCTTGACCCTTTCAATCAATACCCTCCCATATATTTTCCCAGGAATACTCAACAAACTTATACCTCTGTAATTTGAACACTCACCTTTATCCCTTTGCCTTTGTACAATGGCACTATGCATGCATTCCGCCAAACCTCAGGCACTTCACCGTGAATCATACATACATTGAATATCCTTACCAACCAGTCAACAACAGTCACCCCCTTTTTTAATAAATTCCACTGCAATACCATCCAAACCCGCTGCCTTGCCTGCTTTCATCTTCCGCAATGATTTCACTACCTCCTCTTTGTTCACCAAACCATTTTCCCTGACCTTCTCACTTCGCACACCATCTCGACTAAAACACCTTATGTCAGCTGCTCTATCATCAAACGCATTCAGCAAACCTTCAAAATACTCACTACATCTCCTTCTCACTTCATCACTACATGCTATTACCTCCCCATTAGCCCCCTTCCTAGTCTTACGCACTGTATTTACCTCCTTCCAAAAAATCATTTCATTTTCCCTAAAATCTAATGATACTCTCTCGCCCCAACTCTCATTTGCCTTCTTTTTCACGTCTTGCACGTTTCTCTTGACTTTCTGCCTCTTATATTTTATAATTTCGCAGTCATTTGCACTACTTCCATGCAAAAATCGTCCAAACGCCTCTCTCTTCTCTTTCACTAACAATCTTTCTTCTTCATCTCACCACTCACTACCGTTCTAATCTTTCCACCTCCCACCTTTCTAATGCAACAGGCATCTTTTGCGCAAGCCATCACTACTTCTCTAAATGCATCCCATTCCTCCTCCACTCTCCTTCCGTCATTTCCTCGCACCTTTTTCCCTTCTGCACTCAGTCTCTCCTACTTCCTATGAGTCTACGGGGAAATGAAACACGATAAGTTCCCAAGTGCTCTTTCGTGTAATGATCGCGTCATCAGGGGAGATAAAGAAAGAAATATAACAATCAGTTGATATACACCGAAGAGACGTAGCTAGGACACCATTGCGTAAAGATGATATTTAATGAGGGGGGAATGGAACACGACAATTCGAGTGCACTTTCGTGTATAGTGGTTATCGTCAAGGGAGATACGATGGCAATGTGATTATGCTCATTATACTCGAATATACATAATCATACACGAAAGTGCGCTCAGCTTATCGTGTTTCATGTTTCCTCATGGTTATCAGCAACTACTAGATCAGGTGCATCACTGTGACCTACTGCAACAATATATATATATATATATATATATATATATATATATATATATATTATATATATATATATATTATATATATATATATATATATATATATATATATATATATATATTTTCTTTTCTTTCATACTATTCGCCATTTCCCGCGATAGCGAGGTAGCGTTAAGAACAGAGGACTGGGCCTTTAAGGGAATATCCTCACCTGGCCCCCTTCTCTGTTCCTTCTTTTGGAAAATTAAAAAAAAAAAAAAAACGAGAGGGGAGGATTTCCAGCCACCCGCTCCCTTACCTTTTAGTCGCCTTCTACGACACGCAGGGAATACGTGGGAAGTATTCTTTCTCCCCTATCCCCAGGGATATATATATATATATATATAATATATATATATATATATATATATATATATATATATATATAAATATATATATATATATATATATATATATATATATATATATTTATTTGCTTTGTCGCTGTCTCCCGCGTTAGCGAGGTAGCGCAAGGAAACAGACGAAAGACTGGCCCAACCCACCCACATACACATGTATATACATACACGTCCACACACGCAAAATATACATACCTATACATCTCAATGTATACATATATATATACACACACAGACATATACTACTATTACTGCTACAGCCACCATCACCACTACTACTTCTGTTATTACAGCTACCTTTCAATGTTGGAAGCTCCAGACAGAGACTGTTGTCATTTTCGTGTCCAGGCTTTAGAAGGTAAGAAGAATTGAATGATCTAAAAGTTATTCATGAGGTGGAAAGATTGCTTTTCAAAAAATGTTCAGATCATAGATGTTCGGGGAAACATGTGACTTATAACGAGGAGAGGAAGGGCTTGGAAAAGACTGTGAAGAAAGAAAACAGAATTAGGGAAGGTTGAGTGTATAGTGCATGTAGGGAAGTATTTAGGCTTGCCTGTAGGGTGAGTTATGATGAGACGGGAATTAAGACGCATTCCTGACGGGAAGGCTGCGAGAAGGTTCAGCTCATATTGGGAGAGTAATATTTCTCTAATCGGCTATTGTGTGCAGCCTACTGACACAGCGGGTGTGAGATGGTTCAAAGCGTCACTTTCATCACTTCTGAGGACAGTAGCACTTCCCTGGACGGCTGCCTTTATTACTATTACTACCATTACTACTGTATATGGCATTACTACAACAGCAGGTGTATCATGCACTATCAGTTGAAATACACTGTTCCCTCTCCCATTTAATACTTCACACCTCACAACATTTGACAACATAACCCATACTTCTATTTTTTCCAGTCTAATAACTGTTCACCTGATAATTTCGCCAGCAACTCTTCTCAACAATTTAGCGTTGCGACATTGTACGTGCGAATATGAACGTGGTCAAAGTTACTATTAGGATTAATCATCCTTTCCACAGAAAAAAAAATTCAGTTGAAAAGTTAATTTTAGCGACAGGAATATATATATATATATATATATATATATATATATATATATATATATATATATATATATATATATATATATATATATATATATATATATATATATATATATATATATATATATATATATATATATGTGTGGAAGTCGAGAACATTATCTCGGAAAGCAAAAATGGGTATGTTTGAAGGAATAGTGGTTCCAACAATGTTGTATGGTTGCGAGGCGTGGGCTATGGATAGAGTTGTGCGCAGGAGGATGGATGTGCTGGAAATGAGATGTTTGAGGACAATGTGTGGTGTGAGGTGGTTTGATCGAGTAAGTAACGTAAGGGTAAGAGAGATGTGTGGAATAAAAAGAGCGTGGTTGAGAGAGCAGAAGAGGGTGTTTTGAAATGGTTTGGGCACATGGAGAGAATGAGTGAGGAAAGATTGACCAAGAGGATATATGTGTCGGAGGTGGAGGGAACGAGGAGAAGTGGGAGACCAAATTGGAGGTGGAAAGATGGAGTGAAAAAGATTTTGTGTGATCGGGGCCTGAACATGCAGGAGGGTGAAAGGAGGGCAAGGAATAGAGTGAATTGGATCGATGTGGTATACCGGGGTTGACGTGCTGTCAGTGGATTGAATCAGGGCATGTGAAGCGTGTGGGGTAAACCATGGAAAGCTGTGTAGGTATTTATACTTTGCGTGTGTGGACATATGTATATACATGTGTATGGGGGTGGGTTGGGGCCATTTCTTTCGTCTGTTTCCTTGCGCTACCTCGCAAACGCGGGAGACAGCGACAAAAAAAAGAAATATATATATTATATATATATATATATATATATATATATATATATATATATATATATATATATATATATACATATAACTAAAAGGGGTGGGAGATGGGGAGGGGGGGGTTGGAAGTCCTCTCCTCCAGTTTTACTTTTCCAAAAGAAGGAACAGAGAAGGCGGCCAAGTGAGGATTTTTTCCTCTAAGGCTCAGTCATCTGTTCTTGACGCTGCTTCATGCGAGTACGTGGGGAAGACAACTATCAAAAAATGCCCGTTGGCTCATGTTCAGGCTTATCTGATGATAATTTATGTCTGTCTCTTGCTATTTCTCATCTAAGTGGATGAGGTAAAAGCAAAATAGGGTGAATGCTCCCTCCCTACCCACCACTCCTTCCGGCAACGACAGAAGGTAGGAAAAGGATAGGAAAAGGAAGCCATGCATATGTGAACTAAACCTGCATGGAAAATCACCAGGATAGAACGGAATGGAAGAGCTTACTGTGAAATCTGACTACAGTTCTCCAGTCTCTGTTAATCTACTCTGCATTATGGTTTTTCGTTTCCATCATTATGTTTCTAAGTGATCTAAGTATCTTAGTACTGCATAGGTCTTAATTTCTGTTACCTTTTTCTTCAACAGATCAACAGACCCTAGAAAAAATTTATGGTTGAGAGAGAGAGAGAGAGAAAACAAGCAATTAGACATCATCCACCGTCTAAACTGATACGTTAAAGCTTCTCTTTTTTTCCTCTCTCTCTCTCTCTCTCTCTCTCTCTCTCTCTCTCTCTCTCTCTCTCTCTCTCTCCCTCCAAGAAGTAAATAGTACTTAAATCATCATCGCAATTTCGGTGCACTCCACTGTGAGTAAGACTCAACAAGATACTTCATTTGAATTCTAAGGAAAATTTCAGATTCATTATTCATGAGAACCCCAGCTGATATAGGATGTATATTTCTTTCATCAGAATGGAAAGAATGAATATCTTGTTGTTACAGAACAGCACAATACCCATGTCGAGGGCGTTGAATGTTTAAATCAACTTTATCACATCATCACTACAGCTACTGCAATTTGCATGGGAGATAATGGGATCCATGCAGCAACTGTTCAGAATATATACAGTATAAAGGTAAATAGTGAGCCTCAAGATTTTTATATGAGGCCAGTAATTTTTTCTTATATATATATATATATATATATATATATATATATATATATATATATTTTTTTTTTTTTTTTTTTTTTTATACTTTGTCGCTGTCTCCCGCGTTTGCGAGGTAGCGCGAGGAAACAGACGAAAGAAATGGCCCAACCCCCATACACACGTACATACACACGTCCACACACGCAAATATACATACCTACACAGCTTTCCATGGTTTACCCCAGACGCTTCACATGCCTTGATTCAATCCACTGACAGCACGTCAACCCCTGTATACCACATCGCTCCAATTCATTCTATTCCTTGCCCTCCTTTCACCCTCCTGCATGTTCAGGCCCCGATCACACAAAATCTTTTTCACTCCATCTTTCCACCTCCAATTTGGTCTCCCTCTTCTCCTCGTTCCCTCCACCTCCGACACATATATCCTCTTGGTCAATCTTTCCTCACTCATTCTCTCCATGTGCCCAAACCATTTCAAAACACCCTCTTCTGCTCTCTCAACCACGCTCTTTTTATTTCCACACATCTCTCTTACCCTTACGTTACTTACTCGATCAAACCACCTCACACCACACATTGTCCTCAAACATCTCATTTCCAGCACATCCATCCTCCTGCGCACAACTCTATCCATAGCCCACGCCTCGCAACCATACAACATTGTTGGAACCACTATTCCTTCAAACATACCCATTTTTGCTTTCCGAGATAATGTTCTCGACTTCCACACATTTTTCAAGGCTCCCAAAATTTTCGCCCCCTCCCCCACCCTATGATCCACTTCCGCTTCCATGGTTCCATCCGCTGACAGATCCACTCCCAGATATCTAAAACACTTCACTTCCTCCAGTTTTTCTCCATTCAAACTCACCTCCCAATTGACTTGACCCTCAACCCTACTGTACCTAATAACCTTGCTCTTATTCACATTTACTCTTAACTTTCTTCTTCCACACACTTTACCAAACTCAGTCACCAGCTTCTGCAGTTTCTCACATGAATCAGCCACCAGCGCTGTATCATCAGCGAACAACAACTGACTCACTTCCCAAGCTCTCTCATCCCCAACAGACTTCATACTTGCCCCTCTTTCCAGGACTCTTGCATTTACCTCCCTAACAACCCCATCCATAAACAAATTAAACAACCATGGAGACATCACACACCCCTGCCGCAAACCTACATTCACTGAGAACCAATCACTTTCCTCTCTTCCTACACGTACACATGCCTTACATCCTCGATAAAAACTTTTCACTGCTTCTAACAACTTGCCTCCCACACCATATATTCTTAATACCTTCCACAGAGCATCTCTATCAACTCTATCATATGCCTTCTCCAGATCCATAAATGCTACATACAAATCCATTTGCTTTTCTAAGTATATATATATATATATATATATATATATATATATATATATATATATATATATATATATATATATATATATATATATATATATATATATATATATATATATATATACATACATATATATATATATATATATATATATATATATATATATATATATCGGGTGCGATGTACTATATCATATAAGTAAGAAGATTTCTTTATTTCTCTCGGGTCTGTAAACCAGATTTACAGTAAGGCCTCTTAATGTTAACCTTGCACACCTCTCACTTCCAGATCTTCAAGACAGCACTCCTCATTTCCAGACTTATTAGCCCACACTACCCATTTCCGGACCCTTATGACAAAACTACCTAATTCCAGATTCTTAAGTCCTCATACTCATTTCCAGACCTTTGAGCCAAGACTACCGAATTCTAGATTATTGATACTTACTTCCAGTCCCTCAAGCCCAAATATTCACATCCAGACCTTTAAGACATCATTCTTCACATCTAGACTCTTAGAAAAGTCCACTTGCCTCAAGAACTTCATGTCCTTTTCCTCCACACTATCCACCTCCAGACCTTTAAACTCTCCTACTCACTTCCAGACCCTTAACACCGCACGACTTACTTCCAGACCTTGATGCACATATTACCTACTTTCAGATCCTTAGATCCACTTACTTTCAGACCTTCATGCTCTCGTCCTCACCACCAGATCATTAGGCTCACGAATACACTTCAAGACTAGGAAGTCCATGTGATTATATCCACACTATCATGCCCCCACCACTGACATCGAGACCTTAATCAAAGCCCCGTTAATCACATTACGAAATGAGGCCATGCACTTTTCAACAAGCCACTCACAAACAAACCTCATAACTTCTTACTCATTAAAATGCTTCACGAACGTCACCCAGAAAAAACTGGACGTACATAAAAGAGGTCATCAGCATGAGTCTTTGAACCATGAACCTGATACTACAGAATATAAATATGTCTCTGTCCATTCTATTCTGGCTCAAATCTCCACGTCAAATACATAGCTAATGCTCGCAAAACACACCTAAAAGAAAAAAAAGAAGGGAGAGAGAGAGAGAGAGAGAGAGAGAGAGAGAGAGAGAGAGAGAGAGAGAGAGAGAGAGAGAGAGAGAGAGAAGTCGCTGATTATGATTCACGTATAAGCCCGACTAAGTCCAAATCCTTGGCGCAGCAGGTGGACCACAACCAACCCATTTGTTGATCCCCTTCACAGGGCTGGTCAATAAATGGGTACCTGATTTAGGTTGGCATGTGTATATACGTGCATAAATAGAAGAAAATGGTACATGTCTATAAATTCAAGAGACGGCGCAACTCTCTCCTGGAATACGCAAATAGCAATTACACTATAGTTCCAACACTAGCAGGACGGAATAGGGTCATGGTCTTGGAAAATGGTGATATAACTAGAAAAAAATAGATAGAATACTAAACGGTCTGGACTCATGTAAAGCTCTCATTTCTGATGAAATTTCTCCGTATGTGAAATGCATTTGAAAAGTTGTTGAAGATGTCGATGGAAAAAGGTAACGTGTTAAAAGGCTGCAGGAAGCCAACGGTCTTACTTATCTTTAAGAAAGATTGTCTGTACCTGGACTGACAGAAGGTATCTGACACTGTAACGATACATGAGGTTGGCATAAAAGCTGAATCTACAGTTACGAATAAATGGGAGAGAGACTCCTTTAATGGATCGAAGATTATATTCCTGGAGGGAGTTAACATGGGTCGCGTGTCCGACGAGCCCTCTCGAAAGTGGTTGAGGTACCAGCGGCTCTTCATAGTGTATGCGAATGACTTGCCAGAAGGACTGGACTCCTACCTGACTATGTTTCTTTGAAATGCCGTGGTCGTGAGCGAAGTGAAAAGCCAAGAAAATTACATCAAAGAACTAAAAGTGAAAGTCTAGAGGAGAGTAACTAAGATGGTGCCAGAATCAAAACAGCTGAATTTGTGGGATAGGTTCAAGGCATCTAAATGTGTTCACTATAGAAGAGAGAAGAGTAGGGGTGACCTTATCACAATCTTAAAGCTTTTAAACCAGTTTGATGAAGTTGGCAGTGAAAGCGATAGCTCAATCCATAAGCCATTAAGATAACTAATCAAGAAACTTGTTAGAAAAGATGGTAATTCTATGATATATGAAAAGTGGATGAACAGAATCAACCGAGTGAGGAAACTGTGAAAGCGGACAGCGTACAAAAGTTTACAAAGTTGCATGACAGTGGTGAAAGTTCCTCCCATACTGTACAAAGAGATACAGCCAGAAAAGTGAAATCTATTTCTTAGAAGAAGACAGAAGTGTTCTGGGACACATTCAGATTGTGTGACACTATGAATGACTGGACCATTTTCTGTAATGCAATTTCTTTCGATTGTTTTTAAACATTTCATCAGATCCTTTTGTTAACAAAGCTTAACTCTACGAGCCCTAAACGTGTCCATAAAATCTCATCGTGACTGTCCCTTCCTTACGGGCATGGGAGCCTGAATTACCCTCATAATTAGTCTTCTCTCTCTCTCTCTCTCTCTCTCTCTCTCTCTCTCTCTCTCTCTCTCTCTCTCTCTCTCTCTCTCTCTCTCTCTCTCTCTCTCCTTAGGGGGCCTGAATAAGCTGAAAAAATAAGCTTTTTTGACAATCAATGAACAAATCAGGAAGGTCCAAGTCGTGGGTGGTGATGTTGACAAGTTACTGGATTATCAGTGTGAAGTCAGGGTTAGGTTTGTTTTGACATTTATACAGCAGCAGATCCGGTATGTGTAGTAGTATGCCCCAGTCGTGGCCCATCTCAGATAAAAGGAAAGGTAATAGATATGAACGAGACGAAAAAAAACTGCCATTTAGGACTAAAATTAACTCCTGAGGTATTTGTAAACCTGGCTATCAAAGAGGAAAGGTTATAAAGGGAGTGAAATACAATGGAAAAAAGAGAATTCAATAGTATTGCTTTACGAGGATAGGAAGATAGTATCATAACGGTCAATCTTCGTTTAGGTGTACAGGAAGCAGCAAGGGCAGGTCAGCAGCGACATCAAGGACAGGAGGAGAGCGAGTCATGGCAGAGTTTGCCGGCGGCACATCCGATCGAAGCCATGGCTTCCGGTAGTGTACGGAAGGTGGCCATTACACTGTGGATACTGGCGTACATACTGAGGGTGAATGAACGGTGCATGATTGAGAGAGAGAGAGAGAGAGAGAGAGAGAGAGAGAGAGAGAGAGAGAGAGAGAGAGAGAGAGAGAGAGAGAGAGAGAGAGAGAGAGAGAGAGAGAGAGGAGAGAGAGAGATTCAAGCCTCAAGATGTGACTAAAACAGAGACACTGGAAGTGTAATGACAAGAAAATGATAAAGAAAGATAGTGGGAGAAACAGGAGAAATACTGACCCGTGTCACCTCCATCAGGATGAGCGTCAACACAAGACATGAAATAACGTAGAAATATATTTCCTCCGAGTTTGTCACTTACGTTCACCTGAGCGACTAACAGGACACAGTTAATTCATTGCTCCAAACAACTAGGCAACGGAGCACCTCCGTTCATTCATAACATTAGCGTTATCTCCCATTAACGGTTTGGTTGTAAATGTAAACAATATCTAAACACAGGAAGGGGACTTCAAATCAACATTCAAACACAGGTGTTGGACTTCAAAGGAATATTCAAACATGATTGTAAGACTTTAAATCAACATCTAAACACACGTAAACTTCAAATGAACATCTGAACATATTTGAGGAACTACAAATGAACATCTAAATACAGGAGCAGAGCTTCAAATGAACATCTAAATACAGGAGCAGAGCTTCAAATGAACATCTAAATACAGGAGCAGAGCTTCAAATGAACATCTAAACGGAGGAGTAGCGGCTCAAATGAATATATAAACAGTGTAGAAGGGATTCGCTATAAAAGCTACTTCACCTGTTCCTTCAATATCATATGACTTCATCTATGCTGAAAGCAATTTACCCTTTGGAAATTTGAGTGACAGGAAGCAATATAGCTGATTGCACTGTGAGGTGGATTATTCTGCTCGTGCTAGCAAGGGCAGATTATTCATCATACTATTATTTCATTTGTTAAGTCGAACAGAGCGAATCTGCAGTCGCAGTTCTATCAAAGATTGAACAAGTATTGTAGAGTGGCAGGATACGTGAATTCCAGTGGTTTATGAAATACACTACAGAGGAGGGAAAATCAAATCACACAGGCAAATGATATACAGTTGTGAGGTGGAAAAGATTACAGCGGTGCACTGAGTTATTGGAACATGTATTTTGAGAGAGAGCCGGGGACAGGGTGAGAGGAAATCAATTGAATTGTGATCAGTGGAGTTGAGTTCCTATCAGAATTATGCTTTTGTCTTGAAATGTATGTGCAGCATAGACGTGGTGACGGAAGCCGTCACAGAACGATCACCCTTGCAGCGCCCCGCCTGGCTACTGTAATTATAGATTAACAACCTGACAGTAAACTCACACGACCTTATGTAAACCCAGGAGCACTATTCACGTCAGAGGTAGTCACTGTCGACCTTAACGAGAGAGGTCTTACTCCATCTAGTCTTCCACTGTTAAACTAGCCTGTATAATTCTCAAGGTGGTCATCTTCATAGATTAGGATCGCCTTTGTTTTGTCAACACCATCCACTGACTGACCTGCCCAGTCTGCAAATGAAAAAAAAAAAACTGTGTCAGCCGCCATGTTGATCAGTCCGCTTGACTCAGACCACAATTATTCTGCTGGTGCTTGAAAACCATGTGATTTCAGGCTCCAGGGGCACTGTGGTGTCTCATCTTCCAGCTGAAAGCTTGCATATACCTCTTCACGGTAAAGTGAAGGCTTTGCATATATATATATATATATATATATATATATATATATATATATATATATATATATATATATATATATATATATATATATATATATATATAATGCTATCTACTGGCTGTGTGAGCCTGATGGGAAATGACCGGTGTAGACCCCGTTGCTCACCATCGTAAGACGAAAGGTATTCGAGTACATAGTATTCGAATAGTCATTTTTCTATTAGGGGCGATCATAGCCTAGCGGTAGCGCTCCCGCCTGTTGCGCAGTGGTCCCGGGTTCAATCCTGGCTGTTGGAGGTTTGTATGATATATATATATATATATATATATATATATATATATATATATATATAATGCCCTCCAACAGCAAGGACTCGAACCCGGGACTTTTGCGCGGTTAGCCTTCCCAACTACCACGCAAAAGTCCCGGGTTCGAGTCCTTGCTGTTGGAGGGCATTATGTGTTCTATGAAAGTGTGATTTCATGCGCACTATATTTGTGTTCATATACCTCCACGTTTGTACAGTAAGGTTTTGTAAAATACTAGCTACTGGTAATGTGAGCCTGATGGGATTTGACCGGTCTCGACCCCGTTGTTCATGAACGTGAGACGAAGGGTATTCAATTACTAGTAACTGAATAGTCATTTCCCTATTAGGGACGATCATAGCCCAGTGGTTAGCGTTCACAGCTACCACACAAAGGTACCAGGTTCGAGTCCTTGCTGTTCGAAGAGATTATGTAATATGTATATATATTTTCGAAATTCGTCTGCAAACGTTTACTCAGCGAGCGATACGACACTTTATTCGTCAATAGTCGTCAATGGTTATCCAGGACCTGCCCCATATTGGTCCAAAGCTTTGGAAACCACCTGTTGGAAAACACTACCTCAGAGACCACTCGTACCCGGTAAACTTAGTGCTATTAACACTATTTTCATTTCAGAAAAATGGATATAATTAACTCTCTCCTATTCTTTGTGTTTCTGGTCTCCTGGGGGTGTAGTCAGGAAGCTGTGATATGTTTACAGGACAAAGGGTTATAGGCGGTTAATTTAATAGCCTTTTTGGGGGCTATACAGATAGGGAGGGAGGTCAGTAGGTGTGTAATGGGAATGTATCTCTCTGCCAGGTACTGAACACCGCGACAACCTACATTCTGGTGCTGAACACTGTCACATCCTACATTCTGGTATTGAACACTTTGACACCTACAGTCTGGTACTAAACACTGTGAATGAACACTGTGACACGCTATAGTATGGTACCGAACACTGTGAATGAACACTGTGACACGCTATAGTATGGTACCGAACACTGTGAATGAACACTGTGACACGCTATAGTATGGTACCGAACACTGTGAATGAACACTGTGACACGCTATAATATGGTACCGAACACTGTGAATGAACACTGACACGCTATAGTATGGTACCGAACACTGTGAATGAACACTGTGACACGCTATAGTATGGTACTGAACACTGTGAATGAACACTGTGACACGCTATAGTATGGTACCGAACAATGTGACACCCTAGAGTCCGGTAGTGAGCACTGTGACAGCCTACACTCTGGTACTGATCATCCACACACTCTTCAGTATGAAACAAAAAATTCTGTCACTCTACAGTCAGACATTGATCGCTGGGACACTATAGACTGTTAATACAAATTCTAAAGTTTCGTTCAGGTTTTGTATGTATCTCCGCTCTAAGCAGCTATTCTACCTCTACCTGTATGGTGGACTGCTGGGGTTGAGGTGGCTCTCTGTCCACTTTCCCTCTCATCAGAGTTCACTAAAAAGGAATCCGGGTTAGCAACTCGCTTTCTCGTATTTCTCAGCACTGAACTCCTTTTTCTTCATTGTAATAATCCAATAATCTATCTTCGACAGACAGCGTAATGGTAACTTTTCTCGGAAACTGTGGCTTCTTCCTCCTGGATACATTGATGAACTGCAACATCAGGACTGCACTATACCACCAGCGTCATGGCTATGGTGGTAGTGGTGGTTTTGATAACAATAATGCAGCCTAAGCAAGACAGTATGTGAGTTGTATCATTGTCACGAAGGCGCGCCTTTGTTGGGCATTACACTGTAATAGTAGAATAATGTGGTGTCTGGACGAGACATTGACGAAGCAGTGAGCTAGAGAGTCACTCTTGGAGTCACTGGCGTATGGGTCCTTCGCGTGAGGGAGCCGCCAACAGTGGGTTTTCAAGTGCCTGGTGTATCTGCCTTACTAGGAGTGACCTTGGCAAGCTGCCTAGAGGAGGAAATCCTCAGTCGACGCGAAAGATTTATCTTCGGTGGGAAGAAAATAATATTGTATGAACATACCGCTATAGCATTATCAACGGAAGTACAGCTTAAGAAACAATGTTTAGTGTGTGAAACTAAAAACCTCTTTAGACAATATTTTCTTGTAACTTCTCTATCTACTTAGGAGGATAGAGAATATATACGACTTAAGAAATTAACGAATAAGTTTGTGTACCTTTCCCCAGGCGGCGGAGCATCAACAAACTGACAGGGACATACGAGGCGCCCCCGCTACACGGTGGATGGTGGTGGAACCATCTCTCACTTTCCCTTTCGGAAGGCCTTGTGAGGCGCATCAAGTTTACTTTCAATGTCACTCTGGATAGAAATGAGGGAAAAATAAAGAAGAATAAAAGCAAGTAATATAGAAGAAACCGTGGAATATACAGCGATTTTTTATCTTGTTTCCCAGTGATGCATTGTAAGGAGAGATACACATGATCGTAGGAACACACATTGACCACTATAGCACTGCTCTACACCTGTGTGGGTCTTGTCTTGAGAGTTGCATTGGAGTCTACGTATGTCTCGAGATGTGTCGTTGTTTTGTAGGTAAAATGGTACGCAATGACGACTGCTAGGAGCAACGAGAGGTAGGTAGTCACGTCCATGAAACACAGAGAATGAGACGCTCAGCAGAGAAGCAAAGTTCAAAGAATTTCCAAAATGATGGATTGTGTTTCAGTAAAACACTGATCGTAAGAGCAGCGATAGAGGTTGTAAAACCAAGGAACTGAAGAGCTAAAGAACTGCAAGGGAGTGAATTTTGATGACAAAAAGGAAAGAGTGTCACTCATTTTCCAGATGTGAGAGGAACGTTCTATGTAGGAACACGCACGGATTTTCAAGATCAAGCAAGAGTAGCGGAAGGGGAAAACGAATTGAAGAAAGAACGAAATGAAATTTTCATCACACTTAAAGACGTACCGATTTTAAGAGTCTGTGTCATAGGCAGTCAAAGGGAAAACGAAGAAATCAGGGAAAGGACTCAAGAATTCTGGAGGAAGTGAAAACCCTGTCGTTTAGAATGTGCCAGATCATAGCGATTGGGCAAGACATGAGAGCGTAGAGAGTTCTAAAGTAGCGAAGTGTACGGAAACAAACAGTTATTAGAACGGCCCACCCTCGAGTTGCCAACTACCGCACAGTAATTATGTGACGCAGCGGCTTGGCGATGCCTAGCTAGTGGTGGGGGCACACGAGCAACCAGCCCTAGCTAGGGAGCTAAAGATGCGGTGTAGGGTGAGTTAGCCTGGGTGTCTTTATAAATCGGACCGCTTTCAATTCAAGTTTTTCACGTCAGTATGCAGAGCTGGAACCACCCCAGATGTGGGAGCAATGTTCCATACATGGACGGATCAATCGTTTGTATGAGCAGATCAATTGTTCGGAAAAAAGAATTTTCAAATTTCGGCATCTAAGCAGGACTCCCAGTCCCACACAGGAAGATTTGGCTAGTTACGTAATGTGGGGGATCCAAGACAGAATGACTTGCAGAATACTAACCATGATCATCCAGTTAAGAGGTGCAATTAGAGAGACGTCGAAAGATAGAGGAAAGTCGTGACGAATTCTCGATAGAAAATGCGTAGAAACTAGGTCTTGGAGGCATTAAATTCAACCAGGTTTCGTCTCCCACTGAGACATCCCGTCTAAATTTGAATTTACTGAGGAAGATGAGTCGAGATGAGATGTAGATCGAGTGACAGAAGAAGGAGTAGAACTGAAGGACGTGGATGAATGCAGTGTTGAGCTGTCAGCGTATGAGAGCATTTGGTTATTTATGGGAGAAAGGAAATCGTTGATAAAAAGACGAAAAAGTGTAGGGGACAGGACAGAACCTTGAGGTACACTACAGTTGTTGGAGAAAGGGGGAGAGGGTGATCCATCAACCACAGAGATAGATTGGCCAGAGAGGAAGCTAGATATCATGTTTACACTGAAGACAATATCGGGAATTATAAAAGAAGGTAACATTTCGCTGGAGTGCACAGAGATGGGTAGGTCAATCAACGAAGCATCAGGATCAACCGCTGTTATGATTTTCGTCCCACACGCATGAGTTTATATGGTTGGTGATCGTGGGAAGGACGTCATTACCATGCGAAAGAAAGGGGGAAGGGATAAGAACAGAACACTGAAGCACTCCAGCATTACTGATGAAACATATTCATTTCTGTTCCCCAGTGCTGATACTGCAAATATAGTTAAAGGAACGTATTTATCTACTGAAATACTGGGACGTTATCAGACTGTATGTCAACTCTGGATCGGTTTGAAAGCCACATCAGTCAACAGACTCCTGGCCAGCATCAGTACGAGGACAAGAATGGAGGAAAAGATATGTGAACGCAGAGGAAGACATAGATGTCAAGGTGAAACGGTAGCCTTGCCTCTTTCCCTTCCCTCATGATATGTTTCTGGCGTCAGTGGGAAGGAGTTCAAGGAAAGTATTGATGTGAAGTACAGGATGAGCGAACCTTCTAGCGGGACTAAGAGAAGGGGGAGGAAGTAGGGAGTGAAGAGGGTGAGGATGAAGATGGGTTGGGAGGGGGAGGTGAAGAGGCAGATATAAGGTCACAAGGAAAGTACCGTATCCTGCTGTTGCTTAAGTTTTCCAACTTTCGCTGTCGTAACCTCCGCATGACGCACGTCCATTATTCTTCCTTGAGCGGAGGATATCATTGCGTTTGTCATACAGACATACAGATACTTGATTCTCGCAAATAAGTTTACCATCTGTCGTATGGCTTCTAACACGCTACTGGTACGGTGCATCCGGCTGGCTGCTACGTCACGTGAGTAAAATCGGATATGCTGGAGAACGGTTGCCTCACGTGATAGCCACAGTCCTAAAAAAGACAAGAAAAATATATGTAAAAGAATCATCTCGATACGTTAACTTTGTTTTTGTTATTTCATTTCTCTTACCGTATATAACTGGACTATAGCGTCTCACCTTAAAACACACTAACTCTTTGAAATCTTGGGGCACAATTATCACTGGCTTAGGCTGAAGGCTGACTTACCTTTTGGAGTTATGTGAGAGAAACGAGACAAGCTGTTGATAAACTATTTCTAAACCAGTACAAGTTAATGTATCACACCAGAGAGGACAATGCCAACCCCAAGGGCGTGGTCCACATGTGCTGGAGTCAGTACTCTGACTGTGGCTCCTAGGACCCTTAAACACGGCCTTCACAGCCTCCAGACAAGTGGGTCAAGAAGTGAGAGACTCTACACTCGGACGCCATGACGCCATGGTATGATACCCCAGAAACGCACGACATGCTCGCAAAACTACCGAAGAGAATGGCTTCTAAGACCTCCAGACCTCTTAAGATCAGTTACGGTCTTCCAGATGTAGTCTTAAGAAGGTCCAGATGTGGCACCTAAGACCCTAAGACCTTTCTCAGAAGCCTCGGCTGTGGCTTCCAGGTTCCCCAGATATTGTTCCTTGAATCATTCGACTATGCTACCAAATATCTCCCTGCCATTGAGCAAGGATGTTAAGAACCCTAGACACAGTTCTTAGTCCCTGGAGGCTTGGCTATCAACATCCCATAAATAAGTCTCCAGGTGAACTACAGGACACGACGTCCAAACCTCTTGTCACTCTCCTTGCACATCACGGCACTTGGTGCCGTCCGATATGGCTCAGAGTCCCCCTGCCTCTCACCGGCGTCGAGGACTCATTAGACGCAGCAAGCATGACCTTAATTTGCGGTTTCCTGGACCCACCATAAATGGAACCATTGGACATGGTTTCCAAACCTCCTCCCCCTCTCCCTAGATACGGCTCTTCAAGCCCCCTTGGTCACGGCTCTTTGAAGAGCATCAGAGTGGCTGGTGTTGCACAAGGGTGATATTAACCGTAATACGTGTGTCGCCACCACCAGGGTGGGTGAGGTGATTCCTTAAGTTAATTACTATGCTTAGGATGCTGCATAAGGTGGTGTTAGCGTCGTTACTTTTGACGAACCTTTGTGTGTGTGTGTGTGTGTGTGTGTGTGTGTGTGTGTGTGTGTGTGTGTGTGTGTGTGTGTGTGTGTGTTTAAGTTGTTTATATTTACCTAAAACAGACAGACATATATACACTTAGACACCGCGCTTAAAGAAGCACAAAAAACTAATAGAAAAGGTCTATAAGAGGTCAAAAAAAGATGGGAATTGAATTGAGAAAGCTGACTAGCAACAGAGAGAGAGGTTAAAGGCCATGAGTTTGTCGACTATGGTTGAGAGAAGAGCAAGGGGTGACCTGATCATAACCTTCACTTTTCTTAACCAATTAGGTGGGGTCAACAGAGAACAGTTCTTAGGAAGAAGCAAAGATAGCTAGAAACTATATCAAGGAATTAAGGAAAAGATTTGTTAGAAATGATATGTGTGAACGCAGACATCACACAAAAGCTCAGATGTGAACGTAGACAGCATACTAAGGCTCAGATGTGAACGCAGACAGAATACAAAAGATATGTGTGCACGCAGACATCATACAAAGGCTCAGATGTGAACGCAGACATCATACAAAGGCTCAGATGTGAACGCAGACAGAATACAAAAGATATGTGTGAACGCAGACATCATACAAAGGCTCAGATGTGAACGCAGACAGCATAAAAAAAAAAAAAAGCTCAGATGTGAACGTAAACATCATTTCAGAAAGTTGTATAATGATCGAGAACTTTCAAGAGATGGGGCCCCACAGGTGTAGAACTCCCTTCCCGTGCCGTATATGTAATGATCACAAATTGGAAATTACTCACACATCAACAAGCCTCCCCTGTCACGATATAAGTATCTATTAAGAGATAAGCACATTACGAATGTAATTCTGGGTAATAAGCTTGTCTTATTTTTTCATGAGCGTAATATTACTGTAATTATTGAGATGGTTGAGGCAGCTATGAGAGGTCTCCTTTCTATCTGCTCTCCAACTTGCTTCGATAACGTATCTAGGAGAAGCAAAATTTATAATCTTCATCTAAAAGATCTTACATCTAAAAGCTTAAATCGTAAATTCTGAATTCTTCTTTGTTGGTAGATTCACATAACATCGGTATTTGGTCTCTCAGGAAGGACAAGGTAGGCGCGCAAGTGATAATGTTACAGGTAACCAGCGGACTTTCATAGTTGCGTTAACGAGGCCATTGCGAGACCCATTGGCGGTCACGGCCTTGGTACGTAAATGATCTGTGACGTCACAGATGGTCGCTCGAAAGTCGTTCGCTGGAGCCCAAGAGACGTCCTCCACTGGCTAGTGACGCCAGATGTGGTATGAGGTATTCAGGTTTATGGCTGTCATCTCGTCGTATATCTGACGTGCGCTGTGAGGTGACCAGGACTCGAGTATAAGGATGATAAGGGAGGGAATAGAAAGTGTGTTTATCTTCTAGCGAGTCACCCTTTATGAGGTGAACACCAGTCGCTAGCGTTCGATGCCTTGTACAACTCATGTCTGAGACGATGGAGGAAAACGTACATCGTGCTGAACGATGATTAAAGAAGTAATAAGCAAACGAATTTGATGATATATCGAACGATACAGAGCTGAAGTTCGTCTGCCATCTGATTCATTTTCTAAACTCACGCTCTAGATGAAGCAGATTTAACAACTCAACATCTAACTTCAGTAAGAAAAGAATACCTGCATATGATATCGTATTCATATGAGAAATAAGAAAGAAAATTTATTTCTTAAGATACGTCTTCTTTCTAGATTATCATGGACGATTACGTGAATTCTAAAGACATTCATTTCTCTTCCAAACTAACACGTGAACAAAATTACATCACGAATTGCTTTGCTCAAGTGAGAACTTCAACATTTCATAAAAATGTTAATACTATGTAATATCATGAATCATGACTCAAACTTATGTTTTCAAATCTGGTATATATATATATATATATATATATATATATATATATATATATATATATATATATATATATATATATATATATATATATATATATATATATGGTTATTGGGCAAACAAAAGCTACAGTAAAAATCCTATTTAAACCACAAATGTATTTCGATATTTCAACTGTATATCTTTAAAGTTTACGTTATATCTGTAAACCGTTGAGTAATCTTACCAAGGACTAATTTCACTGCTCATAGAACGGTGCGATTGATGTGGAAATCCAGCAAATCCGAAAACGACTTATGGAACCGCCAGTCACATCGGATAGAAGACAGAGGAAGTATGAAAAGGCAGCAGCCAAGGAATGATCAAAATCGTGTAAGATGATAACCTTTTCCTCAACATTACCATGCTAAAGGTCATCAAGATCTTAGTGACGCGCTAATTCTTATATTTAAAGACTGATAACCAAACTGATTTACAAAGTATTAATATGACTACAATGTGTTCAGTGACACTTCAAATAAGTTTAGCTGATGAATTCAGAGAGATTTCTTAAACACAGTTGATGAAACTTGCGCGCATCGTCCCAGCTGAGAGTGGAAAGTGTTTTGGCCTTTGATCGGCAGGGAGTCACAGTACTTGGTGTCTCTGTCTGCAGAATGATTATTATGAATATAGTGTACTTGCTCTCTGAGGATGTAGGAATACTACTCAAGCACTTCATTGTGCGTGTCTCTTGTAGGCAAAGATAAGGATGACACTCAAAAGATTTCATGAGATTATTAAACACATTTCTGTCGTAGTTCAACCATTTCACTAAAGTTCATAAACTTGAAAAATACATCTAAACTTTTAAAATGACAGCAAGCAAATCGAACTGAACCAGAGTGAAAGGGACGATTCTTCATTCGTCTTCAGTTGCTGATCCATGACTTGCCTGACCTTGTCTTGTCGGTCACAGAGGAGTGCTGGAATATTGAAATAATGGAAACCTTGCTCTTATATAATCGCTCATTTGCATTTATTTATAAGTAGACAATCAACTGGCTGCATGAGCTTGGCTGATAATGACATTTAAACTTTTATTTCAACATCATTCCCTGTTTGTGATGTATGAAGATGAACTTGTCTTCTTATTCTCGTGATTTAGTATGTCGACTTGTCTCAACAACAGAGGTTCTGGGGTACGAGAGGTATGTGTGTATCTGTTCGTCTTCCTCAGTGTGCCATCCATTGGTCAACGGCCTCCCTCTGTATGATGATGTGGTCTCCCTGCTTATAGGAGAGTGTGAAACAAGGCAGGTGAAGTTTCGTATGTCTAAAAGGATGAATTCAGTCACTTGCACGGGTACTGGGACTGGACGGTCTGTATTATTAGATCTCATTCAATAGTCTGGGAACCAGTTATTCTAGTTAACCTTACTAAGCGAATCAAATACTTACTATCGAGGTGACCAAACTTGCTCATCGACTACTCTGCCAAATTAGCTCGTCACATATCTAATCAGAACTATCCAGTTGAAAACCTGACATTACCTAATTTACGAGCTGAAGTGAATTCTTGTTCATATACTCGCATTTGCTAATCATTTACCTAACCGGACAAGAGTGGCCAAATTATCCATTATGTACTGAATAAACTGACCCATAATGACCTTTACGATCACAGTTGCTCATTGCTATCCCTCTCACGTACCTTGTCAGACCTTGGCCACGTACCATGGTCATGACCTGAATGGCTCGTAACCTGCATGACCAGATTCACTCATTGTGTTTACCCGAAGAGCAGTCTCCAGCCACCCGCCTGGCACACGTGCCGACCCTAAAACCGCACCTGATCATCTCTCTCTCTCTCTCTCTCTCTCTCTCTCTCTCTCTCTCTCTCTCTCTCTCTCTCTCTCTCTCTCTCTCTCTCTCTCTCTCTCTCTCACTCTTGGTGTCTCCGGTCATAAAAGATTATTTTCCTTCTCGAGGATCCTCTGTGATTTTCTATACATTTCTCTCCTTTCTTCCAGGGACACCGTGTTATTCTATCACGTGCATTAAGTTTACACTCCAGGGTCAAGGTAGAAAGAGGTAAACACTTGCTACGTAAAGATATCTTCGTTACTTTTATTCAGATAATGAGAAAACTCATCTTGAGTCATCTGCTTCGTTGTTCATTGTTAATATACCACGATCTTTCGTAAAGGAATCAAGCAATTACCCTCATTTCCTGTTTCTTTTGCTGACCATAAATCCGTTTCATGACGTCAGGTAAAAATACTTTTAATATTCTTGTTTTATAGACGACCTCAATCCGCTGCCTTGAACTTTGCACATCCTTTCACAATATTCTGAAATTAGTCGAAGCTAAAAAGTTTTAGCGAAGGTGTAGAGATTTTACTGTGAAGCTTGCACGAACCCCGCTGAGCTGAGCGCGTCATGCTTGCCAGGACGTGCCTACCTCCTGTACGTACCGCGAACCTCGTTAGGATGACCCAACCAGACGAAGATTGGAAACCCTGTTGACAAAATAGAAAACTTCTTCTTCTTCTTCATTTCTTTTTTTTTTCTTCTTCTTCTTCTTGTTCTTGTTCTTGTTCTTCTTGTTCTTGTTCTTCTTGTTCTTGTTGTTGTTGTTGTTGTTGTTGTTGTTGTTGTTGTTGTTGTTGTTGCTGTTGTTGTTGTTCTTCCTTCTTCTTCTTCTTCTTCTTCTTCTTCTTCTTCTTCTTCTTCTTCTTCTTCTTCTTCTTCTTCTTCTTCTTCTTCATTTTTTCTTCATTTTTTCTTCTTCTTCTTCATTTCTTCTTCTTCTTCTTCTTCTTCTTCTTCCTCTTCTTCTTCTTCTTCTTCTTCTTCTTCTTCTTCTTCTTCTTCTTCTTCTTCTCTTCTTTGGGGAGAAGAGAGTGGCGTGAGCTTTAAAAAACATGTGTGAAGAAATACCACGAGAAATTGTTTAGAATGACTAAGGTGAGGGTAAATGAAGGAAGGGTGTTTGTGTCAGGGTGGTATGTGAGGTGCGAGGGTCGTCAAACCACCTCACACCACATTCCACTTCTAACACATCACACCTCCTCTGAGCATCTTCATTTATAGCTCATACCTCGTATCCATTGTTCGGACGACTATACCTTCAAACGTACCCATGTTTGTCCTCCCAGATAATCACACATTCCTCAGCGCTCCCAGAACCTTCGCCCCTCACCCATCCAGTGACTTGCTTTCTCTCTCATGGTTCCATTCGCAGCCAAGTCCACTTCCAGGTATCTAAAACACTTCGCTTGCTCCAAGTTTTCTTCAGTCTAACTCACATCCCAATCACATTGTGAGCAACCAGTTGTATAAAAAAAACAAAGATTACAATAATCTAACACAGTTTATGGACTCAAATGTCAAGAAGGAGACTGTGAGCTCCATATCAACATGACCCACGTTGGAAGCACAACCTGTACACTATCCAGAAGACACTTACTTACACATACAATAAAGCTCCATCAAACTACATGTTACGAAGAAGCACAAAACTGCCTTCACACGAGACACCTACACATCGCCGAATCACTGATTATAAAAAAAATAAGAACCCTCTTACGATATAATTACGCCATAGATCTCCAACTACTCAGTAAACATCGTGGAACTCGACGCCAGTGACACGAAAAAAAAAAAAAGAACAGGAATGAATACTCAACCAACTCCGAGAACGCATCTTTCACACGGCCCTCATCCAAGAAACCAGATTCACATCCAAACCTTATCTTCGACTTTTCTGTGACTTCACAAACCTACGACAACACATCAAGGACAAGAAGAACTCATACACTCGTTTACTAAACCATTTGATTCTCCAAAACCATTTACAGTACAATCTAGAACAAGAAAAATGACAAGTAAGAATAAAACGTGACAGCTTCCACTACAAGGTACTCAACTCTTAGCTACTTTCCTCCTCCAGATATACTATTCAATTGCAAATCCTGACCAGCATACCCCACACATATCTCTGTAGACATTTCAATGTTCACCGTCCCGACTGGCTCGACACTTGCACCCAAGACTCCCCAAGGTGAACTACTCATAAAACTACTGCAATTTTCGATATTCTCAGTCTACAGAGCTAGCCAACCCGGACTCCCAGCCCACCACCTTCAGCAGTCGACCTCGCTTGACATTACCTTCTGCTGACCAAAACTACACACGAGGACTACCTGGAACATGCTACACTAACTATCCTCTGACCACTAGCCCCATCTTGACGACACTCCACCTGGCTCATCCAGCCCACACAGCTACCAAAAAGCTCACAGAAACTACACAAAATCGCACTGGTCAGCCTTCACACAGTATATGGAAATGAACCTCCAACTTAAGTATACCTGATTTCTCATCCATAAATCATACACTATCATACTTCATAAATAAAATGGGTACCTGGCTGAAGCTAGGGGTATATATTATCATACACACACACACACACACACGCACACACACACACACACACACACACACATATATATATAAATATATATATATATATATATATATATATATATATATATATATGTATATATATATACATATATATATATATATATATATATATATATATATATATATATATATATATATATATATATATATATATATATATATATATATATATATATATGTATATATACATACATATATATATATATATATATATATATATATATATATATATATATATATATATATATATATATATATATATATATATATATATATATATATATATATATATATATATATATATATATATATATATATATATATATATATATATATATATATATATCCTCCTGCGCACAACTCTATCCATAGCCCACGACTCGCAAACATTTAACACAGTTGGAACCACTATTCCTTCAAACATACCCATTTTTGCTTTCCGAGATAATGTTCTCGACTTCCACACATTCTTCAACGCTCCCAGAATTTTCGCCCCCTCCCCCACCCTATGATTCACTTCCGCTTCCATGGTTCCATCCGCTGCCAAATCCACTCCCAGATATTTAAAACACTTCACATCCTCGAGTTTTTCTCCATTCAAACTTACCTCCCCATTGACTTGACCCTCAACCCTACTGTACCTAATAATCTTGCTCTTATTCACATTTACTCTCAACTTTCTTCTTCTACACACTTTACCAAACTCAGTCACCAGCTTCTGCAGTTTCTCACATAAATCAGCCACCAGCGCTGTATCATCAGCGAACAGCAACTGACTCACTTCCCAAGCTCTCCCATCCCCAACAGACTGCATACTTGCCCCTCTTTCCAAAACTCTTGCATTCACCTCCTAACAACCCCATCCATAAACAAATTAAACAACCATGGAGACATCACACACCGCTGCCGCAAACACACATTCACTGAGAACCAATCACTTTCCTCTCTTCCTACACGTACACATGCCTTACATCCTCGATAAAAACTTTTCACTGCTTCTAACAACTTGTCTCCCACACCATATATTTTTAATACCTTCCACAGAGCATCTCTATCAAACTCTATCATATGGCTTCTCCAGATCCATAAATGCTACATACAAATCCATTTGCTTTTCTAAGTATTTCTCACATAGATTCTTCAAAGTAAACACCTGATCCACACATCCTCTACCACTTCTGAAACCAGAGTGCTCTTCCCCAATCTGATGCTCTGTACATGCCTTCACCCTCTCAATCAATACCCTCCCATATAATTTCCCAGGAATACTTAACAAACTTATACCTCTGTAATTTGAGCACTCACTCTTATCCCCTTTGCCTTTGTACAATGGCAATGATATATATATATATATATATATATATATATATATATATATATATATATATATATATATATATATATATATATATATATATCATCTCAGAAAGCAAAAATGGGTATGTTTGAAGGGATAGTGGTTCCGACAATGTTATATGGTTGCGAGGCGTGGGCTGTAGATAAAGTTGTGCGGAGAAGGGTGGATGTGATGGAAATGAGATGTGTGAGGACAATATGTGGTGTGAGGTGGTTTGACAGAGTAAGTAACGAAAGGGTGAGAGAGATGTGTGGTAATAGAAAAGAGTGTGGTTGAGTGAGCAGAAGAGGGTGTTTTGAAATGGTTTGGTCACACGCAGAGAATGAGTGAGGAAAGATTGACAAAGAGGATATATGTGTCAGAGGTGGAGGGAACGAGGAGAAGTGGGAGACCAAATTGGAGGTGGAAGAATGGAGTGAAAAAGATTTTGAGTGATCGGGGCCTGAACATGCAGGATGGTGAAAGACATGCAAGGAATAGAGTGAATTGGAACGATGTGGTATACCGGGGTCGATGTGCTGTCAAGGGATTGCACCAGGGCATGTGAAGTGTCTGGGGAAAACCATGGAAAGTTTTGTGGGGTCTTGATGTGGAAAGGGAGCTGTGGTTTCGGTACATTATACATGACAGCTAGAGACTGAGTGTGAACGAATGTGGCTTTTGTTGTCTTTTTCCTAGTGCAACCTCGCACACATGAAGGGGTTATCATTTCATGTGTGGCGGGGTGGCGACGGGAATGAATAAGGGCAGACAGTATGAAGACAGTATATGTCCGTGTGTGTATACATATGCATACGTTGAGATTATAGGTATGTATATGTGCGTGTGTGGACGTGTATGTATAAACATGTGTATGTGGGTTGGTTGGGCCATTCTTTCGTCTTTTCTCGCGCTACCTCGCTAACGCGGGAGACAGCGACAAAGTATAATAAAAGAAGAATAATGCATATATATATATATATATATATATATATATATATATATATATATATATATATATATATATATATATATATATATATATATATATATATATCATCCAAAACTCCAACAGCCAGGATCGAACCTGGGACCCCTTGTGCAAGAGGCAGGCATGCTAACCGCTAGGCTAAGGGGCTGTATAATAGGAAACAACTATTCGAAATACTAAGTACTCGAATACCCTTCGTCTGACAATGGTGAGCAACGGGGTCTATCGGTTGTTTCCGAACAGAACACATAGCCAGCTGATAGCGTTTTACCGAACTTGACTGTACAACACGGAGTTATATGAATACGAATAAAGTGTATATGAACGCGCACCTTCATAGAACATACAAAGCTCCAACAGCCAGGATCGAACCTGGGACCCCTGGCTGTTGGAGCTTTGTATGTTCTATGAAGGTGCGCGTTCATATACACTTTATTCGTATTCATATAACTCCGCGTTGTACAGTCAAGTTCGGTAAAACGCTATCAGCTGGCTATGTGTTCTGTTCGGAAACAACCGATAGACCCCGTTGCTCACCATTGTCAGACGAAGGGTATTCGAGTACTTAGTATTTCGAATAGTTGTTTCCTATTATACAGTCCCTTAGCCTAGCGGTTACATGCCTGCCTCTTGCACAAGGGGCACAGGTTCGATCCTGGCTGTTGGAGCTTTGTATGTTCTATGAAGGTGCGCGTTCATATACACTTCATTCGTATATATATATATATATATATATATACCATTTGCCATTTCCCGCGTTAGCAAGGTAGCGTTAAGAACAGAGGACTGATCCTTTGAGGGAATATCCTCAGTTAGCCCGGTCCTCTGTTCCTTCTTTAGGAAAACTAAAATCGAGAAGGGAGGATTTCCAGCCCCCCCCCGCTCCCTTCCCTTTTAGTCGCCTTCTACAACATGCAGGGAATACGTGGGAAGTATTTTTTCTCCCTTATCCCCAGGGTTAGAAATCTACATTGTTCGTGATAATATCATGAACAATGTAGATTTAGTCAACAAGCTAAACAACATCAATGTTAATTTTGTTTTCAAACTAATTAGTTTTGATGTTTCCTCACTTTTCACTAAGTTCCAGTTGATTACCTTTTAGAATATTTATTTGATATCTTGGATGATATTCACTTACCTTTTTCAAAGTCTGTTTTCATTGAACTGATAAAATTGTGTATAAAAGACTGTGTATTTCAATGCAATGGAGATTATTATGCTTAAAAATTTGTTATGGCAATGGGTAACCCTCTTTCACCTGTGCAAAGTAACCTTTATATGGAATTTTTTGAAACAAAATTACTACAGGATATATTACTTTCTAATGCAATTTGGTTTAGGTATGTAGATGATGTTCTTTGTGTTTGGCCAACAAATGAAAATTTACAAATATTTCTCCCCTTACTTAACAATTTAATACCTTCCATCAAATTTACTGTAGAAAATGAAAATAATGGTATGTTACCATTTTTAGTTTGCATGATCCATAGGCAAGGAAACATGTTTAAGTTTAGCATATACAGAAAAGCCACCAATGTATGCTCATATATCCATTATTGCTCATCTCAACATGACAGAGCTAAATTATCATTTCAATCTATGTTCCTTAGGGCATTACGTATTTGCAGTCCAGAGTTTATTGATGATGAGTTTGAGAGTATATATTCTATTGGATCTAAGTTAAAGTACCCTAGATCTTTCACTGATAAATCCCTTAAGTTAGTAAAGAAATCATTTTATAGAGTTGAGCCCAAACCTCTCATTGACACCAAGAATCTTTAAGTTCTCCCTTTTAATAATGATTTCACTTTACTTCCCATGTTGCTTAAATCCTTTGATGTAAATGTTGCCTTTAGCAACAATAATACTGTAATGAACATCTTAATCAGGAATTTACCAGAAAATTCTCTTGGATGCTTCTATAAAGGGCCTTGTGGAAATTGTGAAAAATTTTATGTTGATCAGACTGGTAAGGATCTTACTGTTAGACTTAAGCAACATAAATATAGTATAAGAACGGGACAAGAATCAAATGCCTTGTTTATTCACGTTAAAGACTATGACCATTGTATTGACTGGGGTAATGCCATCTCAGTTATCAACTCTAACTCTATTACTAACTCTATCATCATTGAATCTTCTATCATTAGATACACAAACAATTATAATCTTGATATTAGTGATGGTCTATACAAATTAGATAACTTTATTTTTGATAAAAGTTGTAAAACGATAACTTTATGAACGCTCGTGACATGTCTTGGACAATCACTTGTTTACCAAATGGCGTCCTAGCTTCGTCGCTTCGATGTATATCAACTGACTTATATTTCTCTCTTGTGTCCCATCTGATGATGTGATTATTACACGAAAGTGCACTTGGGGACTTATCGTGTTTCATTTTCCCCGTGGACTCATAGAAATATCTTGATCATGCGCAAAACTGTGATCCTTTCCAATATATATATATATATATATATATATATATATATATATATATATATATATATATAATATATATATATATATATATATATATATTTGAACGATTTTTGCAGGGAAAAAATGCAATTGAGTGGCAGATGTATAAAAGAAAGAGACAGGAGGTCAAGAGAAAGGTGCAAGAGGTGAAAAAGAGGGCAAATGAGAGTTGAGGTGAGAGAGTATCATTAAATTTTAGGGAGAATAAAAAGATGTTCTGGAAGGAGGTAAATAAAGTGCGTAAGACAAGGGAGCAAATGGAACTTCAGTGAAGGGCGCTAATGGGGAGGTGATAACAAGTAGTGGTGATGTGAGAAGGAGATGGAGTGAGTATTTTGAAGGTTTGCTTAATGTGTTTGATGATAGAGTGGCAGATATAGGGTGTTTTGGTCGAGGTGGTGTGCAAAGTGAGAGGGTCAGGGAAAATGATTTGGTAAACAGAGAAGAGGTAGTAAAAGCTTTGCGGAAGATGAAAGCCGGCAAGGCAGCAGGTTTGGATGGTATTGCAGTGGAAGTTATTAAAAAAGGGGGTGACTATTGTTGACTGGTTGGTAAGGTTATTTAATGTATGTATGACTCATGGTGAGGTGCCTGAGGATTGGCGGAATGCGTGCATAGTGCCATTGTACAAAGGCAAAGGGGATAAGAGTGAGTGCTCAAATTACAGAGGTATAAGTTGTTGAGTATTCCTGGTAAATCATATGGGAGAGTATTGATTGAGAGGGCGAAGGCATGTACAAAGCATCAGATTGGGGAAAAGCACTCTGGCTTTAGAAGTGGTAGAGGATGTGTGGATCAGGTGTTTGCTTTGAAGAATGTATGTGAGAAATACTTAGAAAAGCAAATCGATTTGTGTGTAGCATTTATGGATCTGGAGAAGGCATATGATAGAGTTGATAGAGATGCTCTGTGGAAGGTATTGAGAAATATATGGTGTGGGAGGCAAGTTGTTAGAAGCAGTGAAAAGTTTTAATCGATGATGTAAGGCATGTGTACGTGTAGGAAGAGAGGAAAGTGATTGGTTCTCAGTGAATATAGGTTTGCGGTAGGGGTGTGTGATGTCTCCATGGTTGTTTAATTTGTTTATGGATGGGGTTGTTAGGGAGGAGAGTGCAAGAGTTTTGGAAAGAGGGGCATGTATGAAGTCTGTTGTGGATGAGAGAGCTTGGGAAGTGAGTCAGTTGTTGTTCGCTGATGATACAGCGCTGGTGGCTGATTCATGTGAGAAACTGCAGAAGCTGGTGACTGAGTTTGGTAAAGTGTGTGAAAGAAGAAAGTTAAGAGTAAATGTGAATAAGAGCAAGGTTATTAGGTACAGTAGGGTTGAGGGTCAAGTCAATTGGGAGGTAAGTTTGAATGGAGAAAAACTGGAATAAGTAAAGTGTTTTAGATATGTGGGAGTGGATCTGGCAGCGGATGGAACCATGGAAGCGGAAGTGGATCATGGGGTGGGGGAGGGGGCGAAAATCCTGGGAGCCTTGAAGAATGTGTGGAAGTCGAGAACATTATCTCGGAAAGCAAAAATGGGTATGTTTGAAGGAATAGTGGTTCCAACAATGTTGTATGGTTGCGAGGCGTGGGCTATGGATAGAGTTGTGCGCAGGAGGATGGATGTGCTGGAAATGAGATGTTTGAGGACAATGTGTGGTGTGAGGTGGTTTGATCGAGTAAGTAACGTAAGGATAAGAGAGATGTGTGGAAATAAAAAGAGCGTGGTTGAGAGAGCAGAAGAGGGTGTTTTGAAATGGTTTGGGCACATGGAGAGAATGAGTGAGGAAAGATTGACCAAGAGGATATATGTGTCGGAGGTGGAGGGAACGAGGAGAAGTGGGAGACCAAATTGGAGGTGGAAAGATGGAGTAAAAAAGATTTTGTGTGATTGGGGCCTGAACATGCAGGAGGGTGAAAGAAGGGCAAGGAATAGAGTGAATTGGATCGATGTGGTATACCGGGGTTGACGTGCTGTCAGTGGATTGAATCAGGGCATGTGAAGCGTCTAGGGTAAACCATGGAAAGCTGTGTAGGTATGTATATTTGCGTGTGTGGACGTATGTATATACATGTGTATGGGGGTGGGTTGGGCCATTTCTTTCGTCTGTTTCCTTGCGCTATCTTGCAGACGCGGGAGACAGCGACAAAGCAAAAAAAAAAAAAAGATATATATATATATATATATATATATATATATATATATATATATATATATATATATATATATATATATGTATACGTTGAGATGTATAGGTATGTATATGTGCGTGTATGGACCTGTAGGTTTATACATGTGTATGTGGGTGGGTTGGGCCATATTTTCCATAGTCGCTGTCTCCCGCGTTAGCGAGGCAGCGCAAGGAAACAGACGAAAGAATGGCCCAACCCACCCGCATATACATCTATGTACATAAACGCCCACACACGCACATATACATACCTATACGTTTCAACGTGTATATACATATACATACACAGATGTATACATATATACATAAGTACATATTCATACTTCCTGCCTTCATCCATTACTGTCGCCCCCCCCCCCGACATATGACATGGCACCCCCCCTTCCGTCGCACGCGCGCAAGGTAGCGCTAATAAAAGACAACAATGGCTACATTCGTTCACACTCAGCCTCTAGCTGTCATGTGTAATACACCGAAACCACATCGTTCCAATTCACTCTATTCCTTGCACGCCTTTCACCCTCCTGTATGTCCAGGCCCCGATTGCTCAAAATTTTTTTCACTCCATCCTTCCACCTACAATTTGGTCTCCCACTTCTCGTTCCCTCCACCTTTGACACATATATCCTTTTTGTCAACCTTTCCTCACTCATTCTCTCCATGTGACCAAACCATTTCAATACACCCGCTTCTGCTCTCTCAACCACACTCTTTTTATTACCACACATCTCTCTTACGCTCTCATTACTTACTCGATCAAACCACCTCACACCACATATTGTCCTCAAGCATTTCATTTCTAACACGTCCACCCTCCTCCGCACAACCCTGTCTATATCCCATGCCTCGGAACCATGAAATAATATTGGAACGACTATTCCTTCAAACAAACCCATTTTTGCTCTCCGAGATAACGTTCTCGCCCTCCACACATTCTTCAATGTTCCCAGAACCTTCGCCCCCTCCCCCACCCTGTGACTCACTTCCGCTTCCATGGTTCCATCTGCTGTCCCAGATATCTAAAACACTTCACTTCCTCCAGTTTTTCTCCATTCAAACTTACCTCCCAACTTATTTGTCCCTCAACCCTACTGAACGTAATAACCTTGCTCTTATTCACATTTACTCTCAGCTTTCTTCTCTCACACACTTTACCAAACTTTGTCACCAATTTCTATAGTTTCTCTCTCGAATTAGCCACAAGCGCTGGATCAACAGCTAACAACAACTGACTCACTTCCCAAGTCCTCTCATCCACAACAGACTGCATACTTGCCCCTCTCATTCTTGCATTTACCTCTCTAACAACCCCAACCATAAACAAATCAAACAACCATGGAGGCATCACGCACCCCTGCCGCAAACCGACATTCACTGTGAACCAATCACTTTCCTCTCTTCCTACTCCTAAACATGCCTTACATCCTTGATAAAAACTTTTCACTGCCTCTAGCAGCTTACCTCCTACACCATATACTCTTAATACCTTCCACAGAGCATCTCTATTAACTCTATCATATGCCTTCTCCAGATCCATAAATGCTACATACAAATCCATTTGTTTTTCTAAGTATTTCTCACATACATTCTTCAAAACAAACACCTGATCCACATGTCCTCTACCACTTCTGAAACCACGCTGCTCTTCTCCAATCTGATGCTCTGTACATGCCTTTACCCTCTCGATCAATGCCCTCTCATAAAATTCCTTGGAAAACTCAACAAACATATACTTCTGTAATGTGGACACGCACCCCTACCCCCTTTGCCTTTGTACAATGGCACTATGCAGGTATTCTGGCAATCCCCATGCACTTACAATGAACCATACATACAATGAATATCCTTACCAACCAGTCAGTGAGACGGTCACCCCCTTTTCTTAATAAATTCCACTACAATACCATTCAAACCCGCCGCCTTACCGGCTTTCATCTTCCGCAAAGCTTTCCTCTCTGTTTACCAGACCATTCTCCCTGACCCTCTCACTTCGCACACCACCTCGACCGAAACACCCTATATCTGCCACTCTATATATGCGTCTTTTATACATTTTCCTCATTTGCACTACTCCCCTGCAAAGATCGTCCAAATGCCTCTCTCTTCTCTTTACTAACAATCTGACTTCTTCATCCCACCACTCACTACCCTTTCTAAGCTACCCACCTCCCACCTTTCTCATACCACAGGCATTTTTTTTGCGCAAGCCATTACTGCTTCCCTAAATGCATCCCATTCCTCCCTCACTCCCCATATGTCGTTTGCTCTCACCTTTTTCCATTCTGCACTCAATCTCTCCTGATACTTCCTCACGCAAGTCTCTTTCCCAAGCTCACTTACTCTCACCACTTTCTTCACCCCAACATTCTCTCTTCTTTTCTGAAAACCTCTACAAATCTTCACCTTCGCCTCCAGAAGATAATGATCAGACATCCCTCCAGTTGCCCCTTTCAGCAGTCTGTTGTGGATCAGAGGACTTGGGAAGTGAGTCAGTTGTTGTTTGCTGATGATAGATCGCTGTTGGCTGATTCGGGTGAGAAACTGCAGAAGCTGGGGACTGAGTTTGGTAAAGTGTGTGAAAGAAGAAAGCTTAGAGTAAATGTGAATAAGATCAAGGTTATTAGGCTCAGTAGGGTTGCGGGACAAGTCAATTGGGAGTTAAGTTTGAATGGAGAAAAACTGGAGGAAATGAAGTGTTTTAGATATCTGGGAGTGGATTTAGCGGTGGATGAAACCATGGAAGCGGAAGTGAGTCACAGGGTGGGGAAGGGGGCGAAAATCCTGAGAGCGTTGAAGAATGTGTGGAAGGCGAGAACGTTATCTTGGAAAGCAAAAATGGGTATGTTTGAAGGAACAGTGGTTCCAACAATGTTATATGAATGCTATCCGTGGGCTATAGATAGAGTTGTGTGGAGGAGGGTGGATGTGCTGGAAACGAGATGTTTGAGAAGAATATGTGGTGTGAGGTTGCTTGATCGAGTAACTAATGAATGGGTAAAAGAGTGTGGTTGAGAGAGCAGAAGAGGTTGTATTGAAATGGTTTGGTTACATGGAGAGAATGAGTGAGGAAAGATTGACAAAGAGGATATATGTGTCAGAGGTGGAGGGAACGAGAAGTGGGAGACCAAACTGGGGTGGAAGGATGAAGTGAAAAAGATTTTGAGCGATCGGGGCCTGAACATAGAGGAGGGTGAGAGGCGTGCAAGAAATAGACTGAATTGGAAGGATGTGGTATACCGGTGTCGACGTGAATCGTCTGGGGTAAACCATGGAAAGCTTTGTGGGGCCTGGATGTGGAAAGGGAGGTGTGGTTTCGGTACATTACACATGACAGCTAGAGACTAAGTGTGAACTTATGTGGCCTTTGTTGTCTTTTACTAGCGCTATCTCGCGCGCGCGCGGGGAAGGTTGATGCCATTTCATGCGTAGCGGGATGGCAGCGAAAATGGATTAAAGTAGGAAGTATGAGTATGTACATATGTATGTATGTATATGTCTGTGTATCTATATGTATGTATACATTGAAATGTATCGGTATGTATATGTGCGTGTGCGGGCGTTTAAGTATATACATATGTATGTGGGTGGGTGGGTTGCGCTACCTCGCTAACGCGGGAGATAGCGACTCTCACGAATGATAATTTGATGCATTTTCTTCGTACGACCTCGATAGAAATAATGTTTTCATATATGCACACACACACACACACACACACACACACACACACAAACACACACACACATATATATCTTTTCTTTCTTTCATACCATTCGCCATTTCCCGCGTTAGCGAGGTAGCGTTAAGAACAGAGGACTGAGCCTTTGAGGGAAATCCTCACTTGGCCCACTTCTCTGTTCCTTTTTTGAAAAAAGTAAAACGGGAAGGGAAGATTTCAAGCCCCCCGCTCCCTTCCCTTTTAGTGCCCTTCTACGACGCGCAGGGAATACGTGGAAAGTATTCTTTCTCCCCTATCCCCAGGGATAACACACACACACACACATGCATGTGTGTGTGTGTGTGTGTGTATGTGTGTGTGTGTGTGCATATATGAAAACATTGATTATTTTCATCGTACGAAGAAAATGCATCAAATTATCATTCGTGAGAGACGCATTTTATAGAACCCTGATTCTGGAAGTCATTTCCCGCAATATATAACTTTACAGAGCATTACTCTTTCCATTAGGGATGAGACAGCGAGCCCGGCTTTTTACACCGCCATAACAGGGTCTTTTTCACCCCCCCCCAGGCGCTCATGACTTCCCTGCCAGCCGCCCTGCCCACGCCCTATCATCTCCTCCGGTGGGTTCCCCTCGTGTCAATGATCCTGATTCATAATGAGCCAGAGAGACAGGCAGTAACGAAGCCCGCCGTCATGCACAAACGTTGGCGTCTAATGAGGAAAAAGGCTACTTAATTGCCTCGTTAATTCGAATAATTCGAAGTCCCTGGAGGCACCAAGAGCAAGGGTGGTTGTAAGGAGGAGGTGGAATAGGAGGATGAAAGGGAGGAGGAGGACGTGGTGGCCTTGTGGTGCACCTGCTGCTTGCGAGTCATGCAATAATGATGCACAGGAGACACTGTCGCGTGCAGTGATAACGATAATCAGTAGGACGACTCCCGCGGTCGTAACGATGACAGTGGCGTCGGAGTGACGTGGTAGCAGTTCGTCAGCCTGGCCTTGACCCCTGCATACCTCTCTACTTCTCTTACATAATATATGTGCGCTTGTATCTATATGGTATATTTATCTATCTGATATATATATATATATATATATATATATATATATATATATATATATATATATATATATATATATATATATATATATATATATATATACATATATTATTTATTTTTATTATTTATTTTGCTTTGTCGCTGTCTCCCGCGATTGCGAGGTAGCGCAAGGAAACAGACGAAAGAAATGGCCCAACCCACCCCCATACACATGTATATACATACACGTCCACACACGCAAATATACATACCTATACATCTCAATGTACACATATATATACACACACAGACACATACATATATACCCATGCACACAATTCACACTGTCTGCCTTTATTCATTCCCATCGCCACCTCGCCACACATGGAATACCATCCCCCTCCCCCCTCATGTGTGCGAGGTAGCGCCAGGAAAAGACAACAAAGGCCCCATTCGTTCACACTCAGTCTCTAGCTGTCATGCAATAATGCCCGAAACCACAGCTCCCTTTCCACATCCAGGCCCCACACAACTTTCCATGGTTTACCCCAGACGCTTCACATGCCCTGATTCAATCCACTGACAGCACGTCAACCCCGGTATACCACATCGATCCAATTCACTCTATTCCTTGCCCGCCTTTCACTCTCCTGCATGTTCAGGCCCCGATCACTCAAAATCTTTTTCACTCCATCTTTCCACCTCCAATTTGGTCTCCCACTTCTCCTCGTTCCCTCCACCTCTGACACATATATCCTCTTGGATACCTAATGGATACCTAAAGGGATCCATTATTACCCTGCTACTAAAAGAAGCGATGCTTTGGAGCTGCATTAAGTTATTGAAAATGGGATCTGGAGTAACACTAGGATGCTTTTAAGAAAAGAGTCCTAGGGCAATGATACATGTAATTAGAAGGGAATATTCACCTGGCTGTTTATGGTAATGTCAAGACGTACAAGGCCAGCATGCAATCCGTCAAGTGATCTTACAAATGACTGTGAGTTGAGTATTTCCATTACCGAGGTCATATCGCCATTCATTCCTCCCCAGTACTCTTGCAAATCCAACAGTGAGTTTATTGATATACTTCGGAGTTCTTGACCCTTGGGAGTAACTACATCACTTGATGTAGTAAAGGCTGTTTACAAAAGTTCCAGGGGAAGAAATCATCAAGATCTTCAAAAGGTTTACAATTATCCCTCAATATTCATCACCTAAAGAACCATACAAAATTTTGGAATGTTTCCTCATACCCTCTTGCACTGTGGAGGCTGTCTTCAGGAGCCCCGAAGGCAAGCTTTGTTTATAAATGTAAGGTGTGGCACTGGGGTCTCCTTAAGGCCCAACTTCTGCAGTCTTTTGTCATATGTGACACAGTAAACAAAGTACTCCCAGATCTGTAACATATTGCCAATATGTCAAGGGTATATATGCGGTTCACCAAAGAAGAACACATCAAAAGCTGTAAAAAACAAAAAAATGAGCCATGGAGGAGCCAACTGTCCTATACCCATGTATGAAATCTGCATGAATAACAATATTCCCTTCTTAGATGTCCACAACCGAAAAGATGTCCAGAAAGTGGTAAAGAAAGGCAGGTACATCTCTGCTGTATACAGACATTTGGCCTACGTAGGAAGATGCATAAATACCAACAGCAAATGTTCTTCAGGATATAAACTTAGTGTCACAAACTCATGTCTACGAAAAGCTTATAGGAACTGCTTATACACACTGGACATCATGCCATAGGGTGCAACCACAGTGGCACAAATTTTTGTTAATAACGGCGCTTCTAAGACAAACATTGATCGGCAAATACAAAAGTACTTAAATCGACCTCCATAGACAACATTATGACACATCCTACGACATGATTACGAATCAGGTGATCCAAGTCTACAGAGTAGATGAAACCAATTTAAACGACATAATTACGAGATCTGTCGCTAATTGAATCAGAAAAGGCCGATTAAACATAGTCATTTATTATAAAATTCTTCGAGTCACTTACATTCTATGTCTTAGTTACTCCGTGCCAGTGACACTACCTCAGGATGGGAAATTGATTCATGAAAACATCTTAGGGAAAGGTTACATATAAAGCTGTAGGAAGAGATAATGTTTGGCTTCACACAAGCTATTCATGGAAATACAACGCATTTGCATAACTAATTTACAATGGGATGCTCTGTGTACGTGCAGACCATTGTATAATTACGTGGGCATGTTGACGCATAGCAACTAAGTAGCTGGAAGGCGAACTGTTCCTGCGTTCATCGCCGTAAATGCGAATTCTCTTTGACTATCACAACTTACGTAAGGGTGATCTCTATACCGATGTAGAACACACCTGATATCTTTAATGCATCACCACAAAGTGCAGAAGGAAATATAAATAATGAAGTAAGAGGCAGGAGCCGCAGCCTTGGTGCTCCCAGCTGGCCACCAATTCGCCAGGCCAATGATCAAGAACATCTCAAACTCTGCCCACAGCAGTCAGGTTAAAAGTAAGCTTTTGCAGAAGGTAATCTCGGTATGAGCTTTTGATCTGTGAGGGAAACAGTTTCTCTGACTGAAGCATTGTTGACATAGTCTTGGAGATGATACACGACGATGGACAGTGTAGCAGAATTGGAGAATTCGGGTTAGGTATCATAACGAAAGTTTCCAGACATGCTTTTTTTTTTTGGACGTTGGGGAATGAAAGAACCAAACTTTTGTCGTTCAAACATTTTGTACGTAGAGAACTCCTGCAGGGATATTTGTGTAACATATAGGGAGTGTCTTGATCATCCCTAAGTCTTGAGACTATAGACTATGACACAGACACAGACAGAGACACACACAGACACACAGACACACAGACACACACACACACACACACACACACACACACACACACACATACGGAGCCCGTGTGTAGCGGTTAGCATCGCTGAACGCCACGCATATACGAACCGCCTGGGATCAAACTCACATAGGTTCAAATCCTTGTAGCGACAGCCGGTCCACATTGTACCTAGCTGATCATCCTCCCCTGTGGCTGGTCGATAGATAGGGTAACTGGGATAGGCTAGATTGTATGTGTGTGTGTGTGTGTGTGTGTGTGTGTTTGTGTGTGTTTGTGTGTATACAAACATGACAGAGTTAAATTATCATCATTTCGATCTATGTTCATTAGGGCATTACGTATTTGCAGTCCTGAGTTTATTGATAATGAGTTTGAGAAGATATATTCTATTGGATATAAGTTAAAAGTACCCTAGATCTTTCATTGATAAATCCCTTAAGTTAGGAGAGAAATAATTTTATAGAGTTGAACCCAAACCTCCCACTGACTCCAAGAATCATTTAGTTCTCACTTTTGATAATGATTTTACTTTACTTTCCATGTTGCTTAAATCCTTCAATGTAAATGTTGCCTTCAGCAACAATAATACTATAAAGAATATCTTAATCAGGAACTCACCAGAAAATTCTCTTGGATGCATCTATAAAGTGCCATGTAGAAATTGTGATAAGTTTTATGTTGGGCAGACCGGCAAGGATCTTTCTGTTAGATTTAAGCAACATGGATATAGAATAAGAAAGTACAAGAATCAAATGCCTTGTTTAATCACGTTAAAAACTATGATCATTGTATTGAATGGAGTAATGCCACCAGCTCCAGTACCACGAGAAATATCATTGAATCTTCTATTATCAAATACACAAAGAATTATAACCTTAATATTAGGGAAGGTCTATACAAATTGGATAGCTTCATTGTTGATAAGATTTGTAAACAATTCCCCTTCTTGTCCACATAATAGATTTATGATACGCTCGTTGTCTGTCTTGGACAATCACGTGTTTACTAAATGGCGTCCTAGCTATGTCTTTTTGTCGTATATCAGCTGACTTATATTTCTTTCTTGTATATCACCTGATGATGTGATAATTACGCAAAAGTGCACTTGGGAACTTATAGTGTTTCATTTTCCCCCGTGGACTCATAGGAATATATATATATATATATATATATATATATATATATATATATATATATATATATATATATATATATATATATATATATATATATATATATATATATATATATATATATATATATATATATATATATGTAAAAAGATGTTCTGGAAGGAGGTAAATAAAGTGCGTAAGACAAGGGAGCAAATGGGAACTTCAGTGAAGGGCGCAAATGGGGAGGTGATAACAAGTTGTGGTGATGTGAGAAGGAGATGGAGTGAGTATTTTGAAGGTCTGTTGAATGTGTTTGATGATAGAGTGGCAGATATAGGGTGTTTTGGTCGAGGTGGTGTGCAAAGTGAGAGGGTTAGGAAAAATGATTTGGTAAACAGAGAAGAGGTAGTAAAAACTTTGCGGAAGATGAAAGCCGGCAAGGCAGCAGGTTTGGATGGTATTGCAGTGGAATTTATTAAAAAAGGGGGTGACTGTATTGTTGACTGGTTGGTAAGGTTATTTAATGTATGTATGACTCATGGTGAGGTGCCTGAGGATTGGCGGAATGCGTGCATAGTGCCATTGTACAAAGGCAAAGGGGATAAGAGTGAGTGCTCAAATTACAGAGGTATAAGTTTGTTGAGTATTCCTGGTAAATTATATGGGAGGATATTGATTGAGAGGGTGAAGGCATGTACAGAGCATCAGATTGGGGAAGAGCAGTGTGGTTTCAGAAGTGGTAGAGGATGTGTGGATCAGGTGTTTGCTTTGAAGAATGTATGTGAGAAATACTTAGAAAAGCAAATGGATTTGTATGTAGCATTTATGGATCTGGAGTTGATAGAGATGCTCTGTGGAAGGTATTAAGAATATATGGTGTGGGAGGCAAGTTGTTAGAAGCAGTGAAAAGTTTTTATCGAGGATGTAAGGCATGTGTACGTGTAGGAAGAGAGGAAAGTGATTGGTTCTCAGTGAATGTAGGTTTGCGGCAGGGGTGTGTGATGTCTCAATGGTTGTTTAATTTGTTTATGGATGGGGTTGTTAGGGAGGTGAATGCAAGAGTTTTGGAAAGAGGGGCAAGTATGAAGTCTGTTGGGGATGAGAGAGCTTGGGAAGTGAGTCAGTTGTTGTTCGCTGATGATACAGCGCTGGTGGCTGATTCATGTGAGAAACTGCAGAAGCTGGTGACTGAGTTTGGTAAAGTGTGTGGAAGAAGAAAGTTAAGAGTAAATGTGAATAAGAGCAAGGTTATTAGGTACAGTAGGGTTGAGGGTCAAGTCAATTGGGAGGTGAGTTTGAATGGAGAAAAACTGGAGGAAGTGAAGAGTTTTAGATATCTGGGAGTGGATCAGGCAGCGGATGGAACCATGGAAGCGGAAGTGGATCATAGGGTGGGGGAGGGGGCGAAAATTCTGGGAGCCTTGAAGAATGTGTGGAAGTCGAGAACATTATCTCGGAAAGTAAAAATGGGTATGTTTGAAGGAATAGTGGTTCCAACAATGTTGTATGGTTGCGAGGCGTGGGCTATGGATAGAGTTGTGCGCAGGAGGATGGATGTGCTGGAAATGAGATGTTTGAGGACAATGTGTGGTGTGAGGTGGTTTGATCGAGTAAGTAACGTAAGGGTAAGAGAGATGTGTGGAAATAAAAAGAGCGTGGTTGAGAGAGCAGAAGAGGGTGTTTTGAAATGGTTCGGGCACATGGAGAGAATGAGTGAGGAAAGATTGACCAAGAGAATATATGTGTCGGAGGTGGAGGGAACGAGGAGAAGAGGGAGACCAAATTGGAGGTGGAAAGATGGAGTGAAAAAGATTTTGTGTGATCGGGGCCTGAACATACAGGAGGGTGAAAGGAGGGCAAGGAATAGAGTGAATTGGAGCGATGTGGTATACCGGGGTTGACGTGGTGTCAGTGGATTGAATCAAGGCATGTGAAGCGTCTGTGGTAAACCATGGAAAGCTGTGTAGGTATGTATATTTGCGTGTGTGGACGTATGTATATACATGTGTATGGGGGGGGGTTGGGCCATTTCTTTCGTCTGTTTCCTTGCGCTACCTCGCAAACGCGGGAGAGCGGGAGACAGCGACAAAGCAAAAAAAAAAAAAAAAAAAAAAAGAAATATATATATATATATATATATATATATATATATATATATATATATATATATATATATATATATATATATATATATTCACTGCTTCTAGTAACTTACCTCCCACACCATACACTATTCATCCCTTCTACAGAGCGTTTCAATAAACTCTATCATATGCCTTCTCCAGATCCATAGATACCACATACAAATCCATTTGTTTTTCTAGGTATTTCTTATATATATTCTTCAAAGCAAACACCTGATCCACACATCCTCTACCACTTCTGAAACCACACTGCTCTTCCTCAATCTTATGCTCTGTACATGCCTTAACCCTCTCAAACAATACCCTCCCATATAATTTCCCATAAACACTCAACAAACTTATGTCTCTGTAATTTGAACACTCACTTTTATCCCCTTTGCCTTTGTACAATGGCACTATGCATGCATTCCGCCAATCCTCAGGCACATCACCATGAACCATACATGCAATGAATATTCTCACCAACCAGTCAACAACACAATCACCCCTTTTTTTGATAAATTCCACTGCAATGCCATCCAAACCCGCCGCCTTGCCGGCTTTCATCTTTCGCAAAGCTTTCACTACCTCTATTCTGTTTACCAAACCGTTCTCCCTGACCCTCTCACTTCGCCCAAAACACACTATATTTGCCACTCAAACACATTTAACAAACCTTTAAAGATAATTTGCTAGAAGCAGTGAAAAGTTTTTATCGAGGATGTAAGGCATGTGTACGAGTAAGAAGAGAGGAAAGTGATTGGTTCCCAGTGAATGTCGGTTTGGGGCAGGAGTGCGGGATGTCTCCATGGCTGTCTCATTTGTTTATGGATGGAGTTGTTAGGGGGGTGAATGCAAGAGTTTTGGAGAGAGAGGCAAGTATGCAGTCTGCTGTCGATGAGAGGGCTTGGTAAGTCAGTCAATTGTTCGCTGATGATACAGCGCTGGCGGCTGATTCGGGTGAGAAACTGCAGAAGCTCGTGATTGAGTTTGGTAAAGTGTGTGAAAGAAGAAAGCTGAGAGTAAATGTGAATAAGAGCAAGGTTATTAAGTTCAGCAGGGTTGAGGGACAAGTTAACAGGGAGGTAAGTTTGAATGGAGGAAAACTGGAGGAAGTGAAGCGTTTTAGATATCTGGGAGTGGATTTGGCAGGGATGGAACCATGGAAGCGGAAGTGAGTCACTGGGTGGGAGAGGGGTGAAGGTTCTGGGAGTGTTGAAGAATGTGTGGAAGGCGAGAACGTTATCTCGGAGAGCAAAAATGGGTATGTTTACAGGAAAATTGGTTCCAACAATGTTATGTGGTTGCGAGGCGTGGGCTATAGATAGGAGGAGGGTGGATGTACTGGAAATGAAATGCTTGAGGACAATATGTGGTGTGAGGTTGTTTGATCGAGTAAGTAATGAAAGGGTAAGAGAGATGTGTGGTAATAAAAAGAGTGTGGTTGAGAGAGGAAAAGAGGTTGTATTGAAATGGTTTGGTCACATGGAGAGAATGAGTGAGGAAAGATTGAAAAAGAGGATGTATGTTTCAGAGGTGGAGGGAACGAAGAGAAGTGGGAGACCAAATTGGAGGTGGAAAGATGGAGTGAAAAAGATTATGAGTGATCGGGGCCTGAACATACAGAAAGGTGAAAGGCTTGTGGCGGGATGGCGACGGGGATTGAATAAAGACAGTAAGTATGAATATGTACATGTGTATATATGTTTATGTCTGTTTATTTTCTATATATGTATATGTTGAAATGCATAGGTATGTATATAAGCGCGTGTGGGCGTGTATGTATATACATTCGTATGTGGGTGGGTTGGGCCATTCTTTCGTCCCATTCCTTGCGCTACCTTGCTAACGCGGGAGACAGCGACAAAATATAATAAAGAATATACATATATATATATATATATATATATATATATATATATATATATATATATATATATATATATGGATAGAGTTGTGCGCAGGAGGGTGGATGTGCTGGAAATGAGATGTTTGAGGACAATGTGTGGTGTGAGGTGGTTTGATCGAGTAAGTAATGTAAGGGTAAGAAAGATGTGTGGGAATAATAAGAGCGTGGTTGAGAGAGCAGAAGAGGGTGTTTTGAAATGGTTTGGTCACATGGAGAGAATGAGTGAGGAAAGATTGACCAAGAGGATATATGTGTCGGAGGTGGAGGGAACGAGGAGAAGTGGGAGACCAAATTGGAGGTGGAAAGATGGAGTGAAAAAGATTTTGTGTGATCGGGGCCTGAACATGCAGGAGGGTGAAAGGAGGGCAAGGAATAGAGTGAATTGGATTGATGTGGTATACCGGGGTTGACGTGCTGTCAGTGGATTGAATCAGGGCATGTAAAGCGTCTGGGGTAAACCATGGAAAGCTGTGTAGGTATGTATATTTGCGTGTGTGGACGTATGTATATACATGTGTATGGGGGTGGGTTGGGCCATTTCTTTCGTCTGTTTCCTTGCGCTACCTCGGAAACGCGGGAGACAGCAAAAAAAAAAAAGAAAAAAAATATATATGTGTGTGTGTGTGTGTGTGTGTGTGTGTGTGTGTGTGTGTGTGTCTGAGTATTAGTTTAATCCTCACTAAGCTCAAAACTCCTGCAAGTGGTCTGAATAACCTGGAGTACGTGTGAGACATTGCAGTAGGCTGGAAGTGATCGGCAGCTGATCTGTAGGTCAGCCAGCCTGATCCACGCAACTCTTCCACCCGACTACTCTAAGAGAATCTCATATGATGAGGCTTTATACATGTACCACTGAAGTGCTAGGTGTCCGTTGCCATGTGTTGAGGAGGAATCACGTGATCACAGATGTGTATCGTCAGCACTGTATATTTGTGAGCTAAAACTTTGAAAAAGCAAGTTCGAACTTTTGACACCGACTCGAATTATTTCATAATGCTCTTCTATCGGGCAAGATTATGTCCACCCCTGGCTGGGTGACGATATGGCTCATCACTCTCAAGTAACTCTATATTTTCTTACATACAAATTGACACTGATCTCTAAATTCAAGAAACTGTTAGAAGAAAGAGAAAAACTAAAAAAAAAAAACCTTCATTACATATATATCTTTGTACGCCGCAGGAACATAAATACGAATGATGAGGAGTAAAAAAAAAGGATAAAAAGGAAGTAGAGAAACAAAGGCAAGTATATCGTAATGCAGTTGGCATGATGGAGGTGCAGGCAGGCGGGAGGATGCTGTAGCCCGCCCGGGTGTTGCCTGCGTGGCGCCCATCCTGTTTGTTCCACTCCCTAGAGACGTGAGCCCACGTCCTGCACTCTTCTTTGCCACAAGCAACTCTTCGTCAATTAGCTGTCAAGTTTACCCAAGTCACCAGGATGCATATAATCTACGCAGGAGGAATTTGCTTGGCTCATCCATCACAGACCGTCACTGGAATTATGTGGATCACGCCCTAGAACTGCTTCAGGAGAAGCTGCAATCAACAAAAGCCTCGGAAACTATATATCTAACGAAAAAAAAAGAGCCAGTCATGAAAACAGTATGGGTGGAAAAAGGAAAAGCTGGGGTCAAAGTCTGCAGACAGGATGAGACGCAACATAAGCCGCCCTCAATGTACCGTCAGGTTCAAGGTCGGGCAGGACGAAGGGTGACGACTCCACCTGTCCTCGACGCACAAACGCACACACCCACGCGCTACATACGCTCAGGCACTGACACCCACACCGATCCAGTCACCAGGCAGCAATTCTAACATACAGTCTGTCAATAGCCTTTTGTGACCAACTCTTTCAAGACAGTTATTTGCTAAATTACACTCAATTTCATGTCATACAGTTGACACAGCCACAAGTAGTCATCAGTAGCTTAACATACAGTCAGTCAGTAGCATTAAACACTGTCATTAAGTTGGTCTAAACACAGCCAATCTGGATACACGAACAGTCATCAAAGTTACACACTATTACTCAGCAACCCAACACAGTCACTTAAATCCTTCACTAAAAAACACGCAACAATTCTAGACACATAAAGTTACTACAGTACTTCATTACGCATCAAGTCATCGTGTCTAAATACAGTCAGCAACTCTACACCCGAGAGGTTCACAGGTCCCACTGAATCTAGTCACTAAGTTTACACATTGCTAATCTTTAGGTCTCCTCCCAATCGCTTTACAGACTTACAGGCAACTAGTCACAATTTGTACGTGGGCTTTTATACATAACGACCAGTCAGTTTACACACAGCCATTAAGCAGTCAGCACCTGGACTCACATCAAGTGAGCATCTTAAGATAGAGCGTCATTTCCATGTTCCTTACAATCAGGTATTAGCTCTCCACATAGTCACCAACTCTAAATATGCTCCTCATTATTTTCAGCCATCCTACGACATTTGTGTCCAGGACATCTACTCAAGTGGTTGCTTAAACCAAGGGACACATTCATCGAAGGACAGCGTAAAGTCTGAGGACACATTCGTCAAAGGACACAGCAAGGTCTGGAGACATGTTCGTCAAACTGCACTGTACGGTCTGGAGACATTCGTCAAAGGTACAGTAAGGTCTGGGAACACATTCGTCAACGGATGAAGAAAAGTCTGGGACAAATCACCAAATATCACAGAAAGTCTGGAGACAAATCACCAAATATCACAGTAAAGTCCGGGGACACATTCATCAAAAGGAATGATAAAATCTTGGGATACATTCGACAAAGGATACAGTAAAGTCTGGGGACACTATTAAAAGGACAGTAAAGTCTGGGGTTACATTCGTCAAAGGTTACAATAAGGCCTGGGGACATAATCATCAAGAGACACGGTAAAGTTTGGGGAAATATTCATCAAAGGACATAATAAAGGTTGGGGTCACATTCGCCAAAAGGATACTGTAAAGTCTGGGGACACAGTCGTCCTGGGACATAATAAAGTCTGAAGGATGCAGTTATCAAAGGAGTCAGTAAAGTCAAAGAACACACTCAAAGCCAAAGAACAGTGCTATATCAAGGGACACGCTTATACACTGGAGACAAGTAAAAAGGAAATGGCTCGACTCTAAGGACATATTTCAGAATAAAGAACATCAATCGAAAATCACACTCAGAGCCAAATAACAAAGTCAGATTTCAGGAGAATCGTAAGTCAATATACACACTGAGATCAATAGACGCGATGAACTCAAAAAAACCTTTTGTAGATAAGCAGAACTGTTAATGTAGCTTACCTTTTCCTTTTTACTACCGATATGTAAAGTTTTGCACTTACCAGTATTAAAATTCATTTGCCATCTGTTAGTACAGTCCATTAGTTTTGTCTAGGTCACTTTGAAGCTGCAGACGCTCAACTCCTGTTGTCGATTTATCTCCCATGTTAGTATCAACCCCGAATCTAGCGATCTTACAGTGAAGCCCATCATCAATATCGTTCATCTATATGAGAAAGAGAACCGGTCCTCAGATTGATCCCTATAGCACACCACTTGTTGCGTCTAACTCTTCAGAGGCTTGAACATTAGTTACTTTTTGTTTACGGCGAGTCAACCACTTTCCCTGGCTATCGAAGTACAACCCCATCTATACCATGTGACCTAACTTTTATTAGTAACCCTTGATGAGGAACTTCATCGAAATGATTTTTGAAAATCCATAGATCACATTAACTGCTTCACTTTCATCATACACATGGAATATGTCACTAAAGATATCAAGCTTATTTGTCGAACAGTCTTATCTTGGATGATGCTTTGCATTAGTTTACCAACTACAGACGTTAAACATTAGGAAGATGATTCCTGGGCAGTGATTTATTACTTTTTCCGAATATCGGTGTTCCACTGGCAAGTTCCCATACCTTTGGAACATTTCCTGTAGAAAGAGACTTTTTGGAATAAACAGCCACTGGTTTAACTCTTATTTTTCGCCTCCTTCAGTATCTTAGGATTTCTGTTCAGGTTCAGTGAAACTGTTGAGGATCATATATCATCAACATCACAACGACCTTCTTTCCTAAAGTCAGCCTTCCCATTATCTATTGTTGCAATCGGCCATCTTCCTCTGTTTCCTGAAACTTAAGCTGTCTCCTGTTAGGAAGGCTTACCCTTCTCCTCCTTTGTCTTCTCATTCCTTCCTTGCCATCAAGTGAAATCTTATACCTTTATCATTGTCTTCAGCTCCAACAACACCCGGTGCATTTTTCCCTAATTCGATCTCTAGATTCCTCCTCTTTACCTTATACTACTAAGTTCATCTTTGTATACACTTACTTTTTGCCTGACGTTTCCATCATTTAACGATCCTGACCTTTCCCTCTGCTTGACTAGCGAGGAGGGTCCTGTCCTCTTGCCTCATTTGGTATGTCCAGTTTATTGTCTCCTGACTGTAGTCTTTGCTTTTCTCTCTCTTTTCCCCTGGTCTAACACAGGTGTTCTCAGTCCTGAGGACGGGACCCCAAGTGAGGTCATCAGTCATTTGTCCCGGGGCTGTGAAGCCAACGACACCACTTCTCCAAGGCAGCCAAAACGTGAAAGTCGGCAGCTCTCCAGCTTCAAAGTATGTTTTGAAAGTTACTGATAATGAGCTGTTTTGCTCTGATTATTACCCACAGTTCCCACAGTTACCCTAGTTTTCTGATTCTGATAAATAGTCCGTCATAAACATGCAGGCATTATTGTCTGGTGAGGTCGCAATCACTTTATGGAGATTGAAATGGATGTCGTGGATGACCGTCAGAATTTGTTTTCTTTTTTTTAAGTCTCTTAGCCTGTCCTAGTACCTCCTGGCTAGATAAGTCCAAACTGAACAAATCCAGACTAATCGTTCCCGTATATCATAATAATATCCACCAAATCTTTCCTCTCTCACAGATGCTGAATCCAGTATTTGTATAGCCTCTTGTGCTCTTTTAGCCAATATCTTATATTTTTTTTCCTACACTTTTACCTTTGTCTGGAATATGATCTTACAATACAAGAATCGTCAGTGTGTGATTACTATTTGTGTTACAGGGAGAGAATTACACTCGTGTTGTCCCGCCTCTTAACTTTATATGTATGTATTATGTCTTTATTCATGTGTGTGTGTGTGTGTGTGTGTGTGTGTGTGTGTGTGTGTGTGTGTGTGAAGCTGACAGAAGAGAGCCATACAACTTTCCTGACAAAAACGGATCCTCGGTCACATACTGTATATATATTTCTTTCCACTTCCTCAAAATCTCTTAGATTATCCTCCCGTTTTTTTTTTCTATCTCTTTCGTCCTCATACATATTCCACCCGAGGCCAGGGCTAGGATGGGACATTAATATGTTCAGGACTGGAGCCTTTGATACAGTAAGAAAATATAAGAACACATACACAGTGGTTGTATTGTCCGTCTGCGTGGTAATCTGACGCTGTCGACGGAGCAGTGATGTAGGATCGTTTAGTTCGGTGTTGTAACGGAATCTGCCGTAACAAACATCGGTATATATATATATGTATATATATATATATATATATATATATATATATATATATATATATATATTTATATATATATATATATATATATATATATATATATATATATATATATATATATATATATATATATATATATATATATATATACATATATATATATATATATATATATATATATATTTCTTATTTTCTTTTTCTTTGCCTCACTACTGCTTTAGTATCTAACACAATACGAGGATCATGGCCGAGGTAACTCAATGAACAGAAACATTTACTGAGACGGAATTTCTCCAGTGTTAGTATCGACATAACCTTCAAATGATATATTTCAGCACCTTTCCTGAAGGCTGGTCAAGCCATTGTAACTCGGTCGAAAGTGTTCGTTTCTTGCTCAGGTATTTCAGAATCGGGAGGTCAACATCTTGCATTAATTCTAGTTGAATGGCCGATAATTTCCAGACGCAAGACACATTTGAAGCACAACAGATGCCAGGGAACACTGCAACACGATGTGATGATAAATATCTCATCCACTGCCAGAGCCTTGTAATTACTTAAGAGATATTCTTTAGTCACCAAAACATAGAAGACTTGGGTGGAAAATCAGTACGATATCGTAAACAAATGGAGAGGCAAGAAGTAAAGTTTCCCATCATGAAGAACATATGACTCTAAGCTTTGTCATCAGTTTATCTTCGTTACTTTCTTATTCCAGACTTGCACAGTCAAGGTGCATTATACATACGTTGTGAATAAGCCCATAATCATGAATGATACATACCGAAGATACAATGAAAAACATTTTGTGGAATTCTATAAGAAAATCACTAATGATGATAATATTAGTCACAATTGCTGATTAAAGCTAACTTTTCTTGATATAATGACTTTACTTATACTCACAACAAAGTTAAACACAGAACTACCCGTTTATTCTGTAATTCATATGAGTTTTCCACCGAACTGGGAACTTAAAAATTGCCAGATACATCTGTACTAGACCTTAGACCCTCATCCTCCCGTCCACAATGGTTTCGCCAAGTATTTCATGGTCCATGGAATTTAAGCAACTGTTGTCTGGGGTTTATGTTTGCTGGTTGAGTGAGCTCTAAGTTTAGCTCTGGTGCCTAAGCCAACATTATCCAAGCCCATTGGTGGATCATTCCGTGTTTTCTCCGACTTTGGGAAGGTTAATCTACTGACATTTCAAAATCTCCAGAGGTCAGACCAACCATGTCTTAAACTTAAGAGCGTTTAAACCCTCTCGTTCTGAGTTCAGTGACAGGAATGGCGAAGTCAGTCAAATGGACGGACCATGTCCTATGTAATGCTATCATTTGCTGTTGTTCGATTCCCCGAAGAGCACAGCATCGCTACTCCGGCCACAAGGCTTCACCGAGGCGTGACCATTTCCTTTCTAGGGAAGGTCTCGTATCGGAAAAAAAAAAAGCAACAACGCCCTTTCAGTCTTCATATACTTCTCATATCTGAAGCACCATCTCGACACCTCTCGTGACAAGTATACCGAACCGTCTCACCCGAAACGCCTCTCCCACAGCAGCCGTCACGAATAGTGAACCGAACTGTTTCATGATGTTCTTGTCGTTCCATCCTATGTGATGACTTAAAGGGCTATAAAGCATAGGGAAGGTTACGTACCACCTCAATGTCTGAGCCATACGCTAGTGGAGGGATGCACTGCCATAGTATCTATCTCCTTTGGCTGGCCTCACGGTGTCTACATCGTAACTCGCTTTTGTGTTCTAATTCTGGGAGAGTTCACATGAACGACCAACACACATACAATTCATACAACTAAACACTAGAATTATTCGTCATTATTCCTGGGAAATTCTCCCATACATTGGTGTGTATATCCACCATAAGTGCCACATCCAGCATAAGAGGTCCTTCACGGAATAAAGGAATTACTATAAGATATGTAACTTGAAATTACCAATTTGTACTGTACGGGAAGGATGTTTTACGCTCGTAGAACCCCATCTCTTGAAGATTCTCCACTGTCATACACACTCTTGAATTATATACGCTGTCTGCATTAACTATATCCTCGATCATTATGTTCCAATCATCCACCAATTTTATACTACAAAAGCATTTCTTGATCTCTTTCTTGATAAATCTCTCGCTTAACATCATGTTTGCTCTATGGTTGCTCTATGCGTAATGCTTCTTGTGATGCAGTATACATCAGCTCCCCATTAAGAACTGCCATTAAAATGGGAATACATGTACAAACACTACCAATGGTGATACATAACACCTACAGTACTGAAAGGGCACTGTAAATATGAACACGAAAATTACATTTGGCAACTATACATGGAACTAGA